>NC_053497.1:11698476-11787693 GCF_905171775.1 Rana temporaria
TCACGGTTGAAATGTAGCGATGTATCAGTGCGAAGCTCGCAATTGGTTTATGTGTTACGGCCTTGATTTTTTTTTTTTTTTTCAGAGAGCGCCTTTTTTATATGCGGGAGGGAGAGTTGGCTGACATCAGTCGGTGAATGAGGGAAACCCCCCCTCCCCCTCCTCCTCCTTCCCCTCCTCCTTCTGCTTCCCCATCACACCTCCCTTTCCATTCCCATTATTTCAAATTCTAATATTTAGTACAGCGTTTCACTTCACTAGCGGAGCACATTACACGCTTCGCTATCCGCCTTAGATAAATCCCTTTAAACGTACCATGTGACCCCCCCCCCTTTCCATATTATATACAATTAGCTAGATTCAGAGAGACTTAGGCTGGCGTATCAGTAGATACGCCAGCCTAAGTCAGAATTTGCGTCAGCGCTAATTTAAGCGTATTCTGGTAACCAGATACGCTTAAATTAGGCTCAGATACGAGCGGCGTAAGTGTCTTACACCGTCGTATCCTAAAGTGTCATTTTTAGGCTGACCGCTAGGTGGCGCTTCCATTGCGGCCGGCGTAGAATATGTAAATCAGTAGATACGCCTATTCGCGAACGTACGCTCCAGCCGACGCAGTACAGATACGCCGTTTACGTAACGCATTAGCAGGCCTAAAGTTATTCCATTAAATAGATGGAATAGTATTGTTAAAGTATGGCCGCCGTTCCCGCGTCGAAATTCGAAAATTTTACATCGTTTGCGTAAGTCGTCCGCGAATAGGGATTTACGTCATTTACGTCCACGTCGAAATCAATAGGCCCGTGCGGCGGACGTTGCCGCAATGCACGCTGGGAAATGGAGGCGGACGGCGCATGCGCCGTTCAAAAAAAAAACGTCAATCACGTCAGGTCAAAGCATATTAACATAAAACACGCCCCCTCAGCCTATTTTGAATTAGGCGCGCTTGCGTCCGCCGCATTTATGCTAAGCGGCCGTAAGTTAGGAGGCAAGTACTTTGAGAATACAGGGCCAGATTCACAGAAGAGATACAACGGCGTATCTCCTGATACGCCGTTGTATCTCTGAGATACGATTGTCGTAACTATGCGGCTGATTCATAAAATCAGTTACGCATAGATAGCCCTAAGATCCGACAGGTGTAATTGACTTACACCGTCGGATCTTAGGATGCAATTCTAGGCCGGCCGCTAGGTGGCGATTCCATTGCGGTCGGCGTAGAATATGCAAATGACTAGTTACGGCGATTCACGAACGTACGCTTTACCCGTCGCTCTAACTTTACGTAGTTTCCGTCGAGATACGCCACGTAAAACTAAGGCTGCCCTCTAGGTGGCCTAGCCAATGTTAAGTATGGCCGTCGTTCCCGCGTCGAAATTTGAAAAATCACGTCGTTTGTGTAAGTCGTCCGTGAATGGCGCTGGACGCCATTTACGTTAACGTCGAAACCAATGACGTCCTTGCGACGTCATTTAGCGCATTGCACGTCGGGTAATTTGACGGACGGAGCATGCGCAGTACCTTCGGCGCGGGAACGCGCCTAATTTAAATGGTGCCCGCCCCATTTGAATTAGGCGGGCTTGCGCCGAGCAGATTTACGTTACACCGCCGCAAGTTTACAGGTAAGTGCTTTGTGAATCAGGCACTTACGCTGTAAACTTGCGGCGGTGTAACGTAAACGGGTTACGTTGCGCCGCCGCAATTGTACCTGAATCTGGCCCTTTGAGAATACAGTACTTGCCTCTCTGACTTAAGGCGGCGTAGCGTGAATACGATACGCTACGCCGCCTTAAAGTTGCGGCGATCTCTGAGAATCTAGCTAAAAGTATCAAAAAGAAACCATTTATCACTTCCTGGAGAACAGAGTAATACATTGTTACAATGTTAACAAAGAACTGTCAGGGTAATAAAGGCATGAAGGATGCTGGGGATGTGATCTTTCATTATGTAGTGCATGTAGCATGAAATCAGCCACTTGTTCTTCTGATTCTTAAACCAGGCTCAGCGTATGAGGAGCGTCCTCGCTCTTATACGATGATTTTTATATTTTACACGACCTGCGTGTGATGAGAAATTGTGTACACGGCTTTCCTTGGACCATTTTTCTATGGAGGAAAGGCATCCCAGGTATCCTTTTAGATGTGCATGATCCGCCGTTATCTCAAATGCCCACAAGGTGGCGCTGAAAAGCTGCCCATTGGTTGCTCAGTTTAAAGTTATTCCTCCATTTCTAATACGCGGTCCCACTTGTTACGCTCAGGCAGAAATGTTTTATCAGTAAATCCTCATTGATATCGCTAAAGCAGGCCCAAGATTATGCGATTTTCCTTTCCCGCAACCAAAAGAAAATCGCTTGATTCTCCCATCAACACGGAATCCAGTGGCGGCTGGTGCTCCAAATTTTGGGATAGGGCGCAAACAAACTGAAAAATTCTGGAAAAAAAACAAAACAATTGCAGCCTCACTGTGCCCATCAAACGCAGCCTCTTTGCCCATCAAACGCAGCCACTGTGCCCATCAAACGCAGCCACTGTGCCCATCAAATGCAGCCACTTTGCCCATCAAATGCAGCCAATGTGCCCATCAAAAGCAGCCACCCTGCCCATCAAACGCAGCCACTGTGCCCATCAAATACAGCCACTTTGCCCATCAAATGCAGCCAATGTGCCCATCAAAAGCAGTCACCCTGCCCATCAAAAGCAGCCACTGTGCCCTTCAAACGCTTCCACTGTGCCCATCAAACGCTTCCTCTGTGCCCATTAAACGCTGCCACTGTGCCCATCAAATGCTGCCACTGTGCCCATCAAACGCTGCCACTGTGCCCATCAAACGCTGCCACTGTGCCCATCAAACGCTGCCACTGTGCCCATCAAACGCTGCCACTGTGCCCATCAAACGCTGCCACTGTGCCCATCAAATGCAGCCACTGTGGCCATCAAATGCCGCCACTGTGCCCATCAAATGCCTCCACTGTGGCCATCAAATGCTGCCACTTTGCCCATCAAATGCAGCCACTTTGCCCATCAAATGCAGCCACTTTGCCCATCAAATGCAGCCACTGTGCCCTTCAAACGCTGCCACTGTGCCCATCAAACGCTGCCACTGTGCCCATCAAACGCTGCCACTGTGCCCATCAAACGCTGCCACTGTGCCCATCAAACGCTGCCACTGTGTCCATCAAACGCTGCCACTGTGCCCATACAACATAGTCACTGTGCCCATCAAACGCAGTCACTGTGCCCATCAACCGCAGTCACTGTGCCCGTCAAATGCAGTCACTGTGTCCATCATTTGTTTTTTCTGGATTTATGGTGGATATTCTGTCTTTATTATTTAATATACACCTATGATAAAAAATGATAGACCCTTCATTTCTTTGTAAGTCTGCAAACCTACAAAATCTGCAGGTGATCAAATAATTATTTTTCCCACTGTACACAAAGCTCCCTCCTGTCACTCGCTCCAACGATTGGTGGGTCCCAGACATAAATCATTTGCTGGGAACCGCTGACCGGCATGTGCTGGAGCCAGTGGCAGCACAGCCGGATGGACCCTTGCGTACGCGCCCCCCTACCCAGAAATGCTGAATATTTGCCCCCTTCCTGACTTTTTTTTTGCATGTTTTTTACACTTAAATGATTTAGGCCATCAAACACATTTTAATATCACACAAAGGTAACCCGAGTAAATATAAAATGCAGTTTTTTAAATGCTGATTTAATTTATTAAGGGGTAAAAGCTCTCCAAACCTGCCCCGCCTTATGTGAAAAAGTAATTGCACCCCCTTGCTAAATCATGAATGAACTATGATTAAACGCATTTTTGGGGAAGCTGAGTTGAATTTCACTTGCCACACCCAGGCCTGATTGTGGCCAGACGCGTTTAATCAAGAAATCACTTAAATAGAAGCTTTCTGAAGAAGTGAAGCATGTTAAAAGGTCTCAACACATCATGCCACGATCTAAAGAGTTCAAGAACAGATGAGAAACAAAGTAATTGAGATGAATCAGTCTGGAAAGGGTTACAACGCGATTTCTAAGGCGGTGAGAGCTGTTATCTACAAATGGAAAAAACTTGGAACAGTGGTGAACCTTCCCTGTCATGGGGGCCTGAGGTGAGACCGAAGTAGTGGGAAGGCCTCCCTTGCACCTCGGGTCCTCGAAGCCTCTGGACATGGAGACAGATACTTAGTGGACACCGAGTGGCACGGGTGCCAGGGGTGCGGAGCACCGTGCAAGCCTTAGTTCGAGATCCAAGCCGAGGTCAAGTCCACTCTGGCAACGAAGTACAGAAGGGTTAATCAGAAGAAGAATGGTCTAGATCCAAGCCGGGGTCAGTTCCAATCTGGCAACGAAGTACAGAAGGGTTAATCAGAAGAAGGCCCAGGCAGGTTTGGACAGTTTTTTTTTAACTTAATAAATTAAATCATCGTTTGAAAACTGCATTTTGTAATTACTCTGGTTTTCTTTTGTGTAATATTTTTTATGATAATCTGAATCATTTAACCACTTAAGACCCGGACCTTTAGGCAGCTAAAGGACCCGGCCAGTTTTTGCGATTCGGCACTGCGCCGCTTTAACTGACAATTGCGCGGTCGTGCGACGTGGCTCCCAAACAAAATTGGCGCCCTTTTTTTCCCCACAAATAGAGCTTTATTTTGGTGGTATTTGATCACCTCTGCGGTTTTTATTTTTTGCGCAATAAACAAAAATAGATTGACAATTTTGAAAAAAAAACAATATTTTTTACTTTTTGCTGCAACAAATGCAGTTTGGGAGTTAACCACAAGGGGCACCCGTGACCCACGGCTGGTCACTAAAAGAGGACGTACCTGTACATGCTTGTGCCCAGCTGTGCCATTCTGCCGACGTATATGTGCAGGAGGCGGTCCTTAAGTGGTTAAGTGTGACAAATATTCCCCGATATGTCGAGGGGATTCTGTATGCCTTGTACCTCTGCAAACTAAATAAAACTTTTGTTGGATTTAAAAAAAAGTGTGACAAATATGCAAAAAAAATAAAAAATCAGGAAGGGGCAAATACTTTTTCACAGCATTGTATATACCTGTGTAGCACCCTCTACCTTAGGTAGGTGCTAGGAGTGAGGATTTTGGTGATAGCTGTCAGGCAGGTAAATTTAGGCAGGCCTATGCTGCATGATAGGCCTGCTTGTTTTTGATCTGGAGGGCAGGGAGTGGTTAGTGTGACCACCTGTGCTTCAGTTCTTGGGTGCCTCCCCTGCTTCCAGGGAGAATGTTCTGGAAGAGGGGCAGGGCTGACATCTGGAGTGGCAGGGAGCTCATGTGAGGAGCCCTGACCAATCCCCAAATGGAATTGACAGGGGGCAGGCCTTCCATATAAGCTCAGGTCCAGCCCACTGGAGGGGAGTTGTCAGCTGGGAGAAGTAAAGAATGGCGTTCTAGATCGCAAGCAGGAGGCCCATCCCCATCTGGGGGGTTGGTGCGCACCTTGGTGGAGGAGCCCGGGAGCTGGGAGGGAGCCTCATCCTTACACGGTCATGGAAGAGGTGTCCTGGAACAGAGGGGCTGGAGAAGCGATTGGAACGCATGTCCGGTTAAGTTCTTCACCATAGACTCAGGGCAGGAGAAGGTCAGTGAGTGAGCCACAATGGATATCTGGAGGAGGCATGCCAGGGGGGCTGGCGGACACATCGGACACTTTTGACACAATTTTGGGACCATTGTCATTTTCACAGCGAAAAAAGTGCTATAAAAATGCACTGATTTCTGTGAAAATGACAGTGGCAGTGAAGGGGTTAACCAGGAGGGGGCACTGTAGGGGTTAAGTGTTCCCTAAAGGAGCGTTCCTACTGTAGGGGGGCGTGGCTGTGCGTGTGACATCACTGATCGTCGTTCCCTAACACAGGGAACAGACGATCAGTGACAGCCATACTAGGAAGAACGGGGAAAGGTTTGTTTACACTCACCTCTCCCCGTTCTTCAGCTCTGTGACCCGATCGTGGGACACCGGCGGCGATCGGGTCACGGAAAACAGGACCAGGTCACAAGCGCGCCACCGCCACCAGACGATCAGTAACAGCCACACTAGGAAGAACGGGGAAAGGTTTGTTTACACTCACCTCTCCCCGTTCTTCAGCTCTGTGACCCGATCGTGGGACACCGGCGGCGATCGGTCACGGAAAACAGGACCAGGTCGCCGGCGGCGTGCTCGTGACCCACAGCTGGGCTCTTAAAGGCGACGTACAGGGACGTGTCTGTGCCATTCTGCCGACGTATATCGGCGTGAAGGGGTCCTTAAGTGGTTAAGCAATTTTTACATGCCTTTAAGCACATTTACATGCATACACATGGTAAAAATGCAGAATCTGTACAGCCATGGACGCATTTCTGCGCTTTTTTTTTTTTTTAACGCTGCGTTGCATAACGGCCCAACGCATCGGTCTGAATCCCCTATTTGTTTTGTTTTTTTATGCTACATACAGATGCGTGCAGAACTAGACGCGGCACACATCTGTGCACGGCATTTTTTACTTCCATGGGGGTAGATTCAGTAACATTTGCGCTTTTTTTACGTAGGCGCAGGGCACCGTTTTTGCCCTGCGCCCCCGCAAATTTTCTGCGCTACTCTCGATTCACGGAGCAGTAGCTCCGTAAATTGCGTGGGCGCTCCGGCAAAATACCCGGCGTAAGCGCGCGCAATTTAAATGATCCCGTAGGGGGCGGGAATCATTTAAATTAGGCGCGTTCCCGCACCGAGCGTAGTGCGCATGCTCCGTCGGGAAACTTTCCCGACGTGCATTGCGGTAAATGACGTCGCAAGGACGTCATTTGCTTCAAAGTGAACATGAATGGCGTCCAGCGCCATTCACGATTCACTTACGCAAACGACGTAAATTTCAAATTTTGCGACGCGGGAACGACGGGTATACTTTAGCATTGGCTGCCCCTGCTATAGAAGGGGCAGCCTTACGCAAAAAAAAACGACGTACGCAAACGACGTAAACTGCGTACGCAGGGCTCGCGTAACGTTGTGAATCGGCGTTAGTATGCAATTTGCATACTATACGCTGACCACAACGGGAACGCCACCTAGCGGCCTGCGTAAGAATGCAGCCTAAGATATGAGGGCATAAGAGCCTTATGCCACGCATATCTTAGGCTGCAGTCGGCGTAACAAGCAATCTGAATCAGGAGAAGTCGTTACGCCGGGGCAAGTAAGCTATTGCGCTGCGTAACTATGCTTACGCAGGCGCAATTGCTCTTTGAATCTGGGCCCATATGAACAAGGCCTTACTCTGCGTTGCAATGTGCGCATTTCAATGCGTTTTTAAAGGCACGTTACCACCACAGCACACCGATCTGCCCGATGGCGTATGTTTGGTCTTGGCCATTCTCTTTAGTAAATCAGCCTCGCTGTCAATGAGGAATTGTTTCCCCCGGAGTGCGCAGCAGATGTCTGCTCCTTCTCGGGACCGGCAGGGAGGAGGAATGAGGGCTCGCGGCCGAAGGAATGGCGGGGGTGCCCTCTTATTGAAGGAGTCCTGCATCTGGTTGAGTGAGAGCTGTGCTGGCTGTTACTAGGTGGGTTGGATTCATCCAGCAAATGGCTAATATCCATCATCGGCCGCAACATACGGTTAATACGCTATAGAGACAGCGGCTGAACAGAGGAAATGTACTTGGTATAGCTTGAAGCATCAATCTTCATAGATGTGTCAATCTTTTGTAATGCTAATATGTTTATAGCGATGATTTTATGACACTTAGCAATACTAACTGCACAAAGTTGCAAAGCGCCAAAAGCTCATTAACCACTTAAGACCCGGACCTTTAGGCAGCTAAAGGACCCGGCCAGGTTTTGCGATTCGGCACTGCGTCGCTTTAACAGACGATTGCGCGGTCGTGCGACGTGGCTCCCAAACAAAATTGGCGTCCTTTTTTTCCCACAAATAGAGATTTATTTTGGTGGTATTTGATCACCTCTGCGGTTTTTATTTGTTGCGCTATAAACAAAAATAGAGCGACAATTTTGAAAATATTTTTTACTTTTTGCTATAATAAATATCCCCCAAAAATATATAAAAATAACTTTTTTTCCCTCAGTTTAGGCCGATACGTATTCTTCTATATATTTTTGATAAAAAAAATAGCAATAAGCGTTTATCGATTGGTTTGCGCAAAAGTTATAGCGTTTACAAAATAGGGGGTAGTTTTATGGCATTTTTATTAATATTCTTTTTTTACTAGTAATGGCGGCGATCAGCGATTTTTTTTTTTCGATACTGCGACATTATGGCGGACACATCGGACACTTTTGACACATTTTTGGGACCATTGGCATTTTTATAGCGATCAGTGCTATAAAAATGCATTGATTACTATAAAAATGCCACTGGCAGAAAAGGGGTTAACACTAGGGGGCGGGGAAGGGGTTAAGTATGTTCCCTGGGTGTGTTCTAACTGTAGGGGGGGGTGGCCTCACTAGGGGAAATGACTGATCGCTGTTCATACATTGTATGAACAGAGGATCAGCATTTCTCTCCTGACAGGACCGGGAGCTGTGTGTTTACACCCACAACTCCCGGTTCTCGCTCTGTAAAGAGCGATCGCGGGTGCCCCGGCGGTGATTGCACCTGCCAGGCACGCACGTCGGGATCAGGGACGAGTGGGGGGCCGCTTCGCGAGGCGACGTAGAGCTACGGGCTCTCGCGCAGGGGAGCCGACCTGCCGCCGTAGTTCTACGGCGGCTGGTCGGCAAGTAGTTAAAGGCTTAGAGAAAGCTGCTCAAAGCTTGCTGAAGGTTTCATAAAAGTTTGCTGTTCACATTGCTCTTATATAGGGTTGCCACCTTTTCTTCATGTCAAACCTGAACACTTTAGCGGCACACAGCAATTTTTTTTACAGTATAAGCTTTACATATATTTTGCTATTAAATAACATTTCTAATCATATAAAGTTAATAACAAGAGTCCCCCCTTTACATCAGAGTCCACAGAGTTCCCCTTTTTGATCTCAACTCGCAGCGTTCCCTTTCACTGTAAGAGGGGACTCTACAGACTCTGATGTAAAGAAGTACACTGGGGACTCTAACATAAGGGATGCACTGGGAACCCTGATTTAAGGGGGTACACAGAGGACTCTGATGTAAAGGGGAACTCTGAAGTAAGGGTTGCTCTGAGAACCCTGATATACCTTGGTGTACTCACTCAGAGGCAGGAGCATCGGGGATTGGAGTGTGGGAAGACACAGGGGGGAAGGGGTAGGGGGAAGAGGCTCAGATTGAGCCCCCTTTCCTCTCCAGTCTGTGTGTCAAGGTTTCAGGCAGTCTGAAACCCGGACGCATGATTCCAAAGCCAAATTGTCTGGGTGAATCCCGGACAGGTGGCACTACTACTCTTACACAAGTCGAAGACTGTCTGAAACAGGCCTAATAGTGGAGCTAGCAGAGCTGATGTCAGCATTTTAGCACCACTTTCTGCATCACTAAGGATCACCCAGTCATTGGTTGAGCTCCCTCTGGAGGTTTTCATAGTTAGGTTGAAAAAAGACACAATTCCATGCAGTTCAACCAATTAAAAAAATAAACAACTGATAAATAGAACAAATAAATAGAAAACCTTCATATACAGAGTCCTATACCCACAGCTGATATAGAGGAAGGCAAAAAAATAAATTCCCCTATTAACCACTTAAGGCCCACCTCCTGCACATATACGTTGGCAGAATGGCACGGCTGGGCACAAGCACGTACCTGTACATGGCCCTTTAAGTGCCCAGCCGTGGGTCGCGGGCACCGGTCCGAAGCTCCGCGGCCGCGGGACTGGCTGGAGTCCCGCGATCGGTCACCGGAGCTAAAGAACGGGGAGAGCTGTGTGTAAACACAGCTTCCCCGTTCTTCACTGTGGCGCTGTCATTGATCGTGTGTTCCCTGATATAGGGAAACACAATCAATGATGTCACACCTACAGCCACACACCCCTACAGTTAGAAACACATATGAGGTCACACATAGCCCCTTTCAGCGCCCCCTTGTGGTTAACTCCCAAACTGCAATTGTAATTTTCACAGTAAACAGTGCATTTTTATAGCATTTTTTGCTGTGAAAATGACAATTGTCCCAAAGATGTGTCAAAATTGTCCGAAGTGTCCGCCATAATGTCGCAGTCACGAACAAAATCGCTGATCGCCGCCATTAGTAGTAAAAAAAAGTTTTTAAAATAAAAATGCAATTAAACTATCCCCTATTTTGTAAACACTATAAATTTTGCGCAAACCAATCGATAAACGTTTATTGCGATTTTTTTTTACCAAAAATATGTAGAAGAATGCGTATCGGCCTAAACTGAGGAAAAAAAAAGTTTTTTTTATATATTTTTGGGGGATATTTATTATGGCAAAAAGGAAAAAAATATACCACCAAAAGAAAGCTCTATTTGTGGGAAAAAAGGGACGCCAATTTTGTTTGGGAGCCACGTCGCACGACCGTGCAATTGTCAGTTAAAGCGACGCAGTGCCGAATCGCAAAAACTGTCCGGGTCCTTTACCTGCACTTTGGTCCGGGTCTTAAGTGGTTAAGCTGGGCACACACAATACAACTTTTGTTGTTCAATTTACTTTAGATTTACCTTCAACTATGTAGTACAAGGGCCTGCCTGATTGCATACAAATTTAAAGTGTTTATGTTTGACCTCCTATTATATGGCAGGGGTGTCAAACTCAATTTCATCACGGGCCACATAAGCAGATTGGTTGCCCTCAAAAGGGCCAGTATTATTGGGGGTATGCTATAAGCAGAGTCCAGGAGTGAGTTATGTATAGAGTGAAGAGTTCAGGAGTGCGCTATGTAGAGGGTGCAGTGTTCAGGGGTGGGTTATGAACAGAGTGCAGAGTTCAGGGGTGAGTTATGTATAGAGTGAAGAGTTCAGGGGTGAGTTATGTATAGAGTGAAGAGTTCAGGGGTGAGTTATGTATAGAGTGAAGAGTTCAGGGGTGAGTTATGTATAGAGTGAAGAGTTCAGGGGTGAGTTATGTATAGAGTGCAGAGTTCAGGAGTGCGCGGTGTAGAGGGTGCAGTGTTCAGCGGTAAAGAAAAGGGTGTGCAGCGCTATATAGTGATAAACCAAACACAGTATTAAATATATGAACTAAATGATAAAAAATACTAAGTGTAAAAAATAGGTGGAATTAAATAAAAACCCTTATAACATATGTGAACACCAAAATGTGAATAATGGTGAACAATGTAAGACAAACAATAATAGAAGGTCTTTAACCACTTCCCGACCTCCTCATGTACATTTACGTCGGCAGAATGGCACGGACAGGCACAATCACGTACCTGTACGTCCTCTGCTAGACGTGGGTGGGGGGTCCGATCGGGACCCCCCCCCCGGTACATGCGGAGGTCGGGTCCGCTCGGGGAGCGATCCGGGACGACGGCGCGGCTATTTGTTTATAGCCGCTCCGTCGCGATCGCTCCCCGGAGCTGAAGAACGGGGAGAGCCATGTGTAAACACGGCTTCCCCGTGCTTCACTGTGTCGGCGCATCGATCGCGTCATCCCCTTTATAGGGAGACACGATCAATGACGTCATTCCTACAGCCACACCCCCCTACACTAGTAAACACATACACAGTGATCCCTAAATGTTACAGCGCCCCCTGTGTTTAACTCCCAAACTGCAACTGTCATTTTCACAATAAACAATGCAATTTAAATGCATTTTTTGCTGTGAAAATGACAATTGTCCCAAAAATGTGTCAAAATTGTCCGAAGTGTCCGCCATAATGTCGCAGTCACGAAAAAAATCGCTGATCGCCGCCATTAGTAGTAAAAAAATAATAATAAATACAAATGCAAAAAAACTATCCCCTATTTTGTAAACGCTATAAATGTTGCGCAAACCAACCGATAAACGATTATTGCGATTTTTTTTACCAAAAATATGTAGAAGAATACGTATCGGCCTAAACTGAGGAAAATTTTTTTTTTATATATGTTTTTGAGGGATATTTATTACAGCAAAAAGTAAAAAATATTGCATTTTTTTCAAAATTGTCGCTCTATTTTTGTTTATAGCGCAAAAAATAAAAACCGCAGAGGTGATCAAATACCACCAAAAGAAAGCTCTATTTGTGGGGAAAAAAAGACGCCAATTTTGTTTGGGAGCCACGTTGCACGACCGCGCAATTGTCTGTTAAAGCAACGCAGTCCCGAACTGTAAAAACCCCTTGGGTCTTTAGGCAGCATTTTGGTCCGGGGCTTAAGTGGTTAACGATCAGGCTTTGTGCACAGGAGACCAGTCATGTCTATATGAAACTTGAGTTCCTCCACACCAAACTGGTCAAGCCATGTCTTCATGGACTTTGTGTTCCTCCACATCAAACTGGTCAAACCACATCTTTTTGGAACTTGAGTTCCTTCACACCAAACTGGTCAAACCATGTCTTCATCTATTTGTGTTCCTCCACACCAAACTGGTCAAACCATGTCTATATGAAAGTTTATGGAACTTGAGAGTTCCTTCACACCAAAATGGTGAAACATGTCTTCATGGAACTTTCTCTATGTCATGGATTTGCAATAAAGTCTGGCAGCTTACCTGATCTCCATGTGTTCATTAGAGGCCTGACCCTCCTTCTGACTGTCTTTTATCACCTTCCTTCCTGTATGGCTCCACCCTAGGCCATACCAGGAAGCCTATATTAACCATTGCACTGCTAGTCTGCTTTGCTGTTCAACCGTGTTGTTTAGCTTTAGTTCCTGTCTGCAGTGTGAAACGATTATCTTCCTGTGTACCGTTTTTGGCTCGTCCCTGACTTCTCCTGTTTGCCTGTGATCCTGACCTTTTGCCTGTCCCTCGGTTACCCTTGTCAGCCTGTTGCCCTGACCTCGGCTTACCCATCACTATCGCTTGTCCTGGTTGCTGCTTCCCCTCTCTCCCTGCGGAGCGTGACCTTGGGAACCCCAGGGGTCGCGACCTGGATCCAGCTGCGGCGAAGGTCATCCTCACCACCAGAGGCTCTGGTGAACACAAAGCTGGGTCTTAGACTCCGTGCCCTGGGGAATCTTGGGCTCACGCTTCCTCTCTGATCGCAGCAGTCGGCCATAGGGTTCACTACCCTGTGGTGCATCCCTGACCCCAACGGGGTGCACTTGTCACCTGGCCACAGGTGACCTGACACTCTACAGTAAACTGTTCAAACCATGTCTATAATGATCTGACTTTGAGCACACGGGCAGTCATAGTGGGACAGAAAATGGCTTTCCCTAGACTGTCTCCACAACATCGGAAGTGCACAATTGTCTGAAAGGTATGTATGAAGTAGTATTACAGTAACTTTCTCTGTAAACTCCTGAACTCAGTCGTTTGGAATGATTCCACATACTTTTGGTTATACAGTGTAGAGGTATAGTGTAGAGGTTTGTTTGCTTGTCCGGGGCAATGAGTTCCTCGGTGTGTCAGCAGGCAACAGTAGTACATAATAACATCCTTTCTGTAATGCCATGAGACCTTTCCTTGTTTATTGTCTCAGTGGGATGTGTACGTCTACTCTTTATCCAAGACCAGGGAACTTGAACTTGATAGATCAATATCAACAAGAATGAATAAACCCAACTCGTTAAAAGCCGGGATAAGTTTACAATAACTGCTCCCATAAACCTATAACAGGACTCCCCCAGACAATGCGTGGAAGTAACAGTGATGAGACGACAGGAAGGTGAAGGGTGTGGCGGCCATTCCTCCATCATTCTGTCATTGTCTAAGCCCATCTGCTTCTGTCGCAAGGCATTCGAGATTCCCTCTGCTATGTGTTTTCTGTTTTACTATATTAAACAGCTGTTTCTGAGGAAGGCATATTTGGACATTCCATTTAGCGTGTTTCAAAAAATAGATTTCCTCTTGTTCAAGTAAATGAAACGTATTGTTTGACTCAAATCTGTAACGCACGTAGTGCCAATACAGAGGTCCCGCCAAACATCACTGAAAATGGCGTATTCTAAAAATTAGATCGGGGTTGCCACTTGCCAGACTGGCTAGTTCCCAGATATTATTTTATTTGTTTTCAAATGTAGTCATGTAAATACTTATTTGGGACTATTCAACCACTTTTTATCTATTAGACCATGTATGTCAAACACAAGGCCGCCGGTCAAATGTGGCCCACCAGGCCTTGTCATGTTGCCCGTGCACCACTCCCACTCCTCACTCTCACTTGGAAACATTGAAGACTTCAGTGTTTACAAGGGAATGCATTGCTCAACGGTTTACGGATCTAACAGATCCATACAAGCACTCACGACAGGGACAGATCTCCAGAATCTGAGAGAGAGAATGATCTCCCTGCAAGGTGTGCCACATACACTCTGTACGTAGCGTAATTCTGTAATTCTGAACCCTGCACTCTGTACGTAGCGTAATTCTGAACCCTGCACTCTGTACGTAGCGTAATTCTGAACCCTGCATTCTGTACGTAGCGTAATTCTGAACCCTGCACTCTGTACGTAGCGTAATTCCGAACCCTGCACTCTGTACGTAGCGTAATTCTGAACCCTGCACCCTGTACATAGCGTAATTCTGAACCCTGCACTCTGTACGTAGCGTAATTCTGAACCCTGCACTCTGTACGTAGCGTAATTCTGAACCCTACACTCTGTACGTAGCGTAATTCTGTAATTCTGAACCCTGCACTCTGTACGTAGCGTAATTCTGAACCCTGCACTCTGTACGTAGCGTAATTCTGAACCCTGCACTCTGTACGTAGCGTAATTCTGAACCCTGCACTCTGTACGTAGCGTAATTCTGAACCCTTCACCCTGTATGTAGCGTCATTCCGTAATTCTGAACCCTGCACTCTGTACGTATCGTAATTCTGAACCCTGCACTCTGTACTTAGCGTAATTCTGAACCCTTCACTCTGTACGTAGCGTAATTCCGAACCCTGCACTCTGTACGTAGCGTCATTCCGTAATTCTGAACCCTGCACTCTGTACGTAGCGTAATTCTGAACCCTGCACTCTGTACGTAGCGTAATTCTGAACCCTTCACTCTGTACGTAGCGTCATTCCGTAATTCTGAACCCTGCACTCTGTACGTAGCGTCATTCTGTAATTCTGAACCCTGGAACCTGTATGTAGCGTAATTCCATAATTCTGAACCCTGCACTCTGTACGTAGCGTCATTCCGTAATTCTGAACCCTGCACTCTGTACGTAGCGTCATTCCGTAATTCTGAACCCTGCACTCTGTACGTAGCGTAATTCTGAACCCTGCACTCTGTACGTAGCGTAATTCTGAACCCTGCACTCTGTACGTAGCGTAATTCTGAACCCTGCACTCTGTACGTAGCGTAATTCTGAACCCTTCACCCTGTATGTAGCGTCATTCCGTAATTCTGAACCCTTCACTCTGTACGTAGCGTAATTCTGTAATTCTGAACCCTGCACTCTGTACGTAGCGTAATTCTGAACCCTGCACTCTGTACGTAGCGTAATTCTGAACCCTGCATTCTGTACGTAGCGTAATTCTGAACCCTGCACTCTGTACGTAGCGTAATTCCGAACCCTGCACTCTGTATGTAGCGTAATTCTGAACCCTGCACCCTGTACATAGCGTAATTCTGAACCCTGCACTCTGTACGTAGCGTAATTCTGAACCCTGCACTCTGTACGTAGCGTAATTCTGAACCCTTCACCCTGTATGTAGCGTCATTCCGTAATTCTGAACCCTGCACTCTGTACGTATCGTAATTCTGAACCCTGCACTCTGTACTTAGCGTAATTCTGAACCCTTCACTCTGTACGTAGCGTAATTCCGAACCCTGCACTCTGTACGTAGCGTCATTCCGTAATTCTGAACCCTGCACTCTGTACGTAGCGTAATTCTGAACCCTGCACTCTGTACGTAGCGTAATTCTGAACCCTTCACTCTGTACGTAGCGTCATTCCGTAATTCTGAACCCTGCACTCTGTACGTAGCGTCATTCTGTAATTCTGAACCCTGGAACCTGTATGTAGCGTAATTCCATAATTCTGAACCCTGCACTCTGTACGTAGCGTCATTCCGTAATTCTGAACCCTGCACTCTGTACGTAGCGTCATTCCGTAATTCTGAACCCTGCACTCTGTACGTAGCGTAATTCTGAACCCTGCACTCTGTACGTAGCGTAATTCTGAACCCTGCACTCTGTACGTAGCGTAATTCTGAACCCTTCACCCTGTACGTAGCGTCATTCCGTAATTCTGAACCCTGCACTCTGTACGTATCGTAATTCTGAACCCTGCACTCTGTACTTAGCGTAATTCTGAACCCTTCACTCTGTACGTAGCGTCATTCCGTAATTCTGAACCCTTCACTCTGTACGTAGCGTAATTCCGTAATTCTGAACCCTGCACTCTGTACTTAGCGTCATTCTGCAATTCTGAACCCTGGACCCTGTATGTAGCGTAATTCCATAATTCTGAACCCTGGACACTGTATGTAGCGTAGTTCCATAATTCTGGACCCTGGACCCTGTATGTAGCGTCATTCCGTAATTCTGAACACTGCACTCTGTACGTAGCGTAATTCTGAACCCTGCACTCTGTACGTAGCGTAATTCTGAACCCTTCACTCTGTATGTAGCGTCATTCCGTAATTCTGAACCCTGCACTCTGTACGTGGCGTAATTCTGAACCCTTCACTCTGTATGTAGCGTAATTCCGTAATTTTGAACTCTGTAACTAGCACACCCCAGATACAACTGGCCCTTTGAGGGCTAACATACTACTGATGCGGCCCGTGATGAATTTGAGTTTGACACCCCTGAATTAGACCATATTTTAGAGATGTTTAGTTGGCTAGGTTTTGGTCAATTTTGGGTGACGCGATAAAAACACCACCTCTGCCCTGCCCAAGAACTGATATTGGATTGTGTAGCACTGCTCTGTTGCTCTGTCAAGCCCTATGAAAATACCTCAATCAATAATAACTTTATTGTTCTCTGGATGTATGAGCTGAGCTTTGACCCAGGAAACTCTTACATTAAAATAAAACAAGAATTTCCAAATGTAATGTTTATTTCGTAAACTAGATATACATAAGAAAAAAAAAATATTCCATTTTATAATACAATATATACAGTAAAGGTTTTTCACATTATCCAAAGATTAGAGCTGAACTTCAGGCCGTTATATAGGGGACATAAAAAATAATGCAACTCTGTTTTCATTAATGCACATTCAATGTATTTTTTTTTTTAATTCAAACACACAGGGCCAGATTCACGTAGCTCAGCGGATCTATAGATCCGCTCGATCTACGTGAATTAAGATCGGCTCCCTCAAGTTTAGGAGGCAAGTGGCTAATTCACAAACCACTTACCTCCAAACTTGCGACGGCGGATCCTAAATCCCCCGGCGGAATTCAAATTCCGCGGCTAGGGGAGTGTACTATTTAAATCAGGCGCGTTCCCGCGCCGATTTAAATGCACATGCGCCGTCCAGGGAATTTCCCGGCGTGCATTGCTCCCACTGACGTCACTAGGACGTCAGTGGTTGCGACGTGAGCGGGACTTGCGACGCGCGTGTTCGTGAATCGGCGTACGCAAACGACGTAGGAAAATTCAAATTCGACGCGGGAACGCCGGCTATACTTAACATTGGCTGCGCCTGATAAAAGAAGGGGTAAGTATACGTCGGGAAAACCGCTACGGAAACGACGTAAGAACACTGCGACGGGTCCGCGTACGTTCGTGAATTTGCGTATCTCGCTGATTTACATATTATTTATCGTAAATCAGCGGGAACGCCCCCGGCGCCATTTTTAAATTGAAAAAAAGATCCGACAGTGTAACACAGTCAGATCTTAGTCCTATCTATGCGTATCTGATTCTATGAATCAGGCGCATAGATACGACCAGTTTACGTCAGAGATACGATGGTGTATCTGGAGATACACCGTCGTATCTCTTTGTGAATCTGGCCCAATGTACTCAAATTTGACTTAGTATCACCCTCTTACAATCCTTTTACAGCAAAATTTGGAGGGGGAGTGCAAGCAGCACCACACAGAGCCAATGAGGTGGGCTGCAGCTTTGAAAGATAAAAAAAAAAAAAAAAAAAAAGAAGCTTATGTATAGGAGGAAAGAGCAGAGTGAGAGAGAGATGAGCTCGTCAGTCAGTCAGTTTCTACCCCATTCCATATATATATATACACACACACACACTTCAATGTCAAAAGTATTGGGACGCCTGCCTTTACACAAACATGAACTTTAATGGCATCCTAGTCTTATAGCTAGATTCAGGTAGATTGCCGCAACTTTAAGGCGGCGTAGCGTATCGTATTTACGCTACGCCGCCTTAAGTCAGAGAGGCAAGTACTGTATTCTCAAAGTACTTGCCTCCTAACTTACGGCGGCGTAGCGTAAATGCGGCGGGCGCAAGCGCGCCTAATTCAAAATAGGCTGAGGGGGCGTGTTTTATGATAATTTGCTTTGACCCGACGTGATTGACGTTTTTTTGGAACGGTGCATGCGCCGTCCGCCTACATTTCCCAGTGTGCATTGCGGCTAAGTACGCCGCACGGTCCTATTGATTTCGACATGGACGTAAATCCCTATTCACGGACGACTTACGCAAACGACGTAAAATTTTCAAATTTTGAAGAGGGAACGGCGGCCATACTTTAACATTACTATTCCAACTATTTGATGGAATAACTTTAGGCCTGATAAAGCGTTACGTAAACGGCGTATCTGTACTGCGTCGGCCGGGCGTACGTTCGTGAATAGGCGTATCTAGTGATTTACATATTCTACGCCGACCACAATGGAAGCGCCACCTAGCGGCCAGCCTAAATATTGCACGCTAAGATAGGACGGCGCAAGCCGTCGTATCTTAGATAGGTTTAAGTGTATCTCTGTTTGAGAATACACTTAAACTTAGGTCAGCGCAGATTCCGAGTTAGGTCGGCGTATCTACTGATACGCCAACCTAACTCTACCTGAATCTAGCTATTAGTCCGTAGGGTTCAATATTGAGTTGGCCCCGCCCTTTGCAGCTATAAAAGCTTCAACTCTTCTGGGAAGGCCGTCCACAAGGTTTAGGAGTGTGTCTATGGGAATGTTTGACCGTTCTTCCAGAAGAGCATTTGTGAGGTCAGGGGCTGATGTTGGACCAGAAGGTCTGGCTCACAGTCTCCGCTCTAATTCATCCCAAAGGTGTTCTATCAGGTTGAGGTCAGGACTATGCATGCCAGCCAAGTTCCTCCACCCCAAACTCGCTCATCCATGTCTTTATGGACCTTGCTTTGTGCACTGGTACAAATCAGTTGGTGGAGGGGAATTATGGTGGGGGGTTGTTTTTCAGGGCTTGGCCCCTTTGTTCCAGAAAGGCGTCAGCATACCAAGACATTTTGGACAATTTCATGCTCCCAACTTTGTGGGAACAGTTTGGGGACGGCCCCTTCCTGTTCCAACATGACTGCACACCAGTGCACAAAGCAAGGTCCATAAAGACATGGATGAGTTTGGGGTGGAGGAACTTGACTGGCCTATACCATACCTCCCAACTTTTTGAGATGGGAAGGAGGGACACCTATAAGCAAAAGTATGCAGGCATAGGACACACCCCTTGCCACGCCCCTTTAAAGGAGAATTGTACAAATAAGACACCCTCCTAAACCTTGTGGACGGCCTTCCCAGAAGAGCTGAAGCTGTTATAGCTGTAAAGGGCGGGGCCAACTCAATATTGAACCCTACAGACTAAGACTGGGATGACATTAAAGTTCATGTGCGTGTAAAGGCAGGCGTCCCAATACTTTTGTCAATATAATGTATATATGTATACTGTCACACTGTTTTAATGCAACATGTATCATGAGCTCCTATACCTTGTTCTTTTGGTTTCTTTTGAATTCATACTTTTTTCTGCCTTGCGAATGCTGTCCACAGTAGCACCCCTTTAACCACTTCAATACCGGCCTATCGTCATATGACGTCCACAGATGGGATCTCCCATCCTGGGTGGACGTCCTATGACGTCCTGGGCTTTGCCGGGGGATATCTGAATGATGGGTGCAGCTAGAGGCATCATTCAGATATCCATGTCTTTAGCCGGTGATCCTGCGCACCATAAGAACGATCATAGCAGCGGTTCCGCCGCTTGATCGTTCTTATAGGCGGCGGGAGGGGACATCCCCCCTCCCGCCGCCATCCGGTGCTTCTCCGGGCTCTCCCGTGCCATCGGGGGCCCGGAGAAGGAATCGTACGGCGCAGGCAGGAAGCATAGAGATGACTGGTGACCAGATGATCACCAGTCATCTCTATGACCGTCCGGAGGACCCGGGCGCGATGTGATGACGTCACGCCCGGGTACCCGTAAGTAAACAAAGCCGCAAACCGATCTCATGCTTTCCAGCCTGGAGGAGAGATGTGAGGTCTTATTGACCCCGCATCTCTCCATAAAGAGTACCTGTCACACACATTTCCTATTAGAAGGGATGTTTACATTCCTTGTAATAGGAATAAAAGTGATAAAAAATGTAAAAAAAAAGTGTTAAAACATAAATAAATAAGTAAAAAAAAAAATTAAAACGCCCCTGTCCCCGGTAGCTCGCGCGCAGAAGCGAACGCACACGTAAGTCCCGCCGACATATGTAAACGCCGTTTAAACCACATATGTGAGGTATCGCCGCGTGCGTTAGAGTGCCAGCAACAATTCTAGCACTAGATCTCCTCTGTAAATCAAAACTGGTAACCTGTAAACATTTTCAAAGCGTTGCCTATGGAGATTTTTAAGTACCGAAGTTTGGCGCCATTCCATGAGTGTGCGCAATTTTAAAGCGCGACATGTTAGGTATCTATTTACTCGGTGTAACATAATCTTTCATACTTTACAAACAAATTGAGCTAACTTTACTGTTTTGTTATTTTTTTTAATTCATGAAGCAATTAAAAAAAAAAAAAAAGGCTTTTGAAAAATTATTCCGCAAATACTGTGCAAGATAAAACGTTGCAATGACCGTTGTTTTATTCCCTAGGGTGTCTGCTAAAAAAGCATATATAATGTTTGGGGATTCAGCCTAATTTTCTAGCAAAAGAATGAGGATTTGTACATGTAGGAGAGAAGTGCCAGAATAGGCCCGGTATGGAGGTGAGTATAAAAGCCCGGTATTGAAGTGGTTAATCTTGGGTCTATCAGTCTCCCATTTGAATGGTATCATCTGTGTATTTTACTGTTTGTCTGGAGTTCAACTTTAAACCCATAAAAAGAAGACATATTGCCTAAGTTTAATGACTAATATACCCTTGGTAACCCTCGTTACTTAAATAAAATAAGGAATAACGTCAGCTGCTGAGCAGGAAGTAGGAGATTTCGCCAGACGTATTACGATCACGGAGAACTTCTTCTTTTAGAAATCTGCAGGAGATAAAACAGAAGAGAAATTGTAACTCATTTCTAATTTTATCTTGAAAACATGTCATTTCTCTATTTTACCATCCCTTCTCATAATGCCACGAGCACTTTATAGGTCATCAGTTCTATTTTAAAGTTAGAATCACTCCCTAGGACACACTTAACCCCTTTAGCGCCTAGTGGTTAACCCCTTCGCTGCCATTGTCATTTTCACAGTAAACAGTGCATTTTTATAGCACTTTTCGCGGTGAAAATGACAATGGTCCCAAAAATGTGTCAAAATTGTCCGAAGTGTCCGCCATAATGTCGCAGTCACGAAAAAAAATCGCTGATCGCCGCCATTAGTAGTAAAAAAAAAAAAATAATAATAAAACTATCCCCTATTTTGTAAACGCTATAAATTTTGCGCAAACCAATCGATAAACGATTATTGCGATTTTTTTTTACCAACAATAGGTAGAAGAATACGTATCGGCCTAAACTGAGGGAAAAAAATGTTTTTGGGGGGATATTTATTACAGCAAAAAGTTAAAAATATTGCATTTTTTTCAAAATTGTCGCTCTATTTTTGTTTATAGCGCAAAAAATAAAAAACGCAGAGGTGATCAAATACCACCAAAAGAAAGCTCTATTTGTGGGAAAAGAAGGACGCCAATTTTGTTTGGGAGCCATGTCGCACGACCGCGCAATTGTCAGTTAAAGCGGCGCAGTGCCGAATTGTAAAAACGCCTTTGGGCATTTAGCAGCATATTGGTCCGGGCTTAAGTGGTTAACCATCGGTTAAAAAAAAGCCAACTTGCTTTAAATTTAACCGATGGATTCCTAACCGATGGGAAAAAAAACAATCGTTAGTAGGCACAACCATCGGTCAAAAATCAAGGCATGCTCAGAATCATGTCGACGCATGCTTGGAAGCATTGAACTTCGTTTTTTTCAGCACGTCCTTGTGTTATACGTCACCGCGTTCTGACATGATCGTTTTTTTAACCGATGGTGTGTAGGAGCGACGGACCATCAGTCAGCTTCTTCGGTTAACCGACGACAACGGTCCATCGGAACGTTCTCATCGGATGGACTGACCGTGTGTACGAGGCTTAAGAGTCCAAAGAATGTTTTGGCCGGTGTTGGGGTCTTGGCTAGTGTTGGGTAGACATGTGCAATTCGTTTAGTTTCTAATTCGTTTTTTAACTAAAATTCAGAAATTCGTTAATTCCGAATTTTCGTATTAACAAATTTTTTATTTACGAATTTTCGGACTTCCGAAAATTTTGAATTTACGAATTTTCGGATTTACGAAAATTCGAATTTCCGAATTTTTTTAATTTCCGAAATTCCGAATTTTTTTATTTCTGAATTTTCGTATTTCCGATTTTTTTATTTCCGAATTTTCGTATTTCCGAATTTCGGAAATTCGGATTTTCGGAAATACGAAAATTTTCCGTTTTTTAAATTCTAGAAATTCAGAATTTTTGTATTTTCGAATTTCGGAAATTTGGATTTTCGGAAATTCGGAAATACGAAAATTCCGTTCTTTCGAAATTCCGAATTTTCAAATTTTTCATTTTCGAAATTTCGAATTTTTCATTTTTGAATTTTCCATTTTGGAAATTTCGAATATACGAATTTTCAATTTTTTTACATTTTCGAATAAACACATTTTTGAAAATTTGAAAATTCGAAAAATTCGAAAATGAAAAAAAATCGAAAATTCGAAAATTAAAAAAAATCTGAATTTTCAAAATTGTGGAATCTTCGAAATTGTGGAATTTTCGATTTTTTTTAATTTTTAGAATTTTAGAAATTCCGAAATCCCGAATTTTAGAATTAAAAATTGTTCGTACTTCCGAATTTTATCATTTCCGAATTTTCCAAAATTTTCCGAATTTTGGAAAGTTTTTTTCATTTTCGTTTCATTCGTTTTTTTCGGAAATTTCGTTTTTTTCGTTTTTTCGGAAATCGAAATTCGAAAAAAAAAAAAAACGAATGAAACAAAAACGAAAACATTTTTTTTTGAATTTCCCGAATTTCCGAAAAAATAAAAAAAAAGGAAAATAACATAAACGAAAAAAAAGTTTTTTTTTGGCAGTGCACATGTCTAGTGTTGGGTCCTTTTTGGCTCCAGTTATACGAGTTGTAGCTTTTATAACAATTGACTTCCACTTACCAGTGAGAAAGTTATCCAGATCAGAAATGAAGTTTTCAAGTTCTTTTGTGTCACCAAGTTTTGCTACAGAAATAAAGCAAAGAACTGCTGAACCGTCTCGCATCATAACGAAATGAAAAAATAATCTCCGACGACACATTTCACGATCTTACCTTTTGGTTGGTGCCTTGATGTTATGCCGGTAACTGAATGACTTAAAGTTTCCTCTGTGTTATATGTGGTGCTTCTCGGAGATGAATTCACATCTGCAAAGATACATCAATTAAAAACCACTTCATTACTAAGCCTGTTTTTCAGATTCAGTGTTTACGAGACTAAAACAGTTTTTTTTGCTAGAATATTACTTAAAACCCCCAAACATTATATATATTTTTTTTTCTAACACCCTAGAGAATAAAATGGCAGTCATTGCAATACTTTTTGTCACACCGTATTTGCGCAGCGGTCTTACAAGCGCACTTTTTTTGGAAAAAATTCACTTTTTTAAATAAAAAAATAACACAACAATAAATTTGGCCCAATTTTTTTATATATTGTGAAAGATAATGTTACGCCGAGTAAAATGATACCCAACATGTCACGCTTAAAAATTGCGCCCGCTCGTGGCATGGCGTCAAACTTTTACCCTTAAAAATCTTGATAGGCGACGTTTAAAAAATTCTACAGGTTGCATTTTTTGAGTTACGGAGTAGGCATAAGGCTAAAATGATTGCTCTCGCTCTAACGATCGCGGCGATACCTCACTTGTGTGGTTTGAATACCGTTTTCATATGTCGGCGCTACTCGCGTATACGTTCGCTTCTACGCGCGAGCTCGTCGGGAAGGGGCGCTTTAAAAAAAATATTTTTTTGCTTTTCGCATTTATTTTTACTTATTTTACAATTTTTAACACTGAAATAAAAAAAATAAAAAAAAATATCACTTTTATTCCTATTACAAGGAATGTAAACATCCCTTGTAATAGAAAAAAGCATGACAGGTCCTCTTAAATATGAGATCTGGGGTCAAAAAGACCTCAGATCTCATATTTAGGCTTAAATGCAAAAAAAAAAAAAAAAATTTGGAAATGTCATTTTTTCAAATGACAAAAAAAAAAATGTCTCTTTAAGAGGCTGAGCGGGACTGACGTTTTGACGTCACTTCCGCCCAGCAGAGCAATGGGGGACGGGCGAAGGAGATTTTTCCTTCAGTCTCGTCCCCGCTCAGCTGCCGGATGGTCGCGATCCCCTCCGCCGCTACCGACGGCTCCGGTAAGCGGCGGAGGGCGCGGGACAGCGGCGGGAGGGGAGGGCGGCGGGAGGGGAGCGGCGATCTCGCGGCGAATCCGCCGCGGAGACCGCTGTTATCGTGTACAGGACCGTCGGCACTAAAGATGGATACCTCAGTTGTGACAGCAGCTACTGCCGTTACTGAGATATCCATCTTTAAAAACAGGACGTATTTTGACAATGGGCTGGAAAGCAAGTGGTTAAATGTCAGAATAGGAGAAATGTTTCCTGTAAAGGAAACACGGGGGGATTTCTTAACCACTTCAATGCGGGGCTTTTATACCCACCTTCACACCGGACCTATTCTGGCACTTCTCTCCTACATGTACAAATCATCATTCTTTTGCTAGAAAATTACTCAGAACCCCCAAACATTATATATGTTTTTTTTTTAGCAGACACCTTAAGAAATAAAATGGCGGTCAATGCAACTAAAGCCAGGTAAGGTACGGCGGCGTAGCGAGAGAGAGAGAGAGAGAGAGAGAGAGAGACTTGTAAAGCGCAACACATGCGAACTGAATCGCCTCTGGGCGCTGTATCCATTTCATGGGTAAGGAACCCCTTGACCTCAGAAGAGATGGGTTCCGTAAAGAAGAAGAAAAAGAAGAAAAAACACATTAGTACACATTTCACGAAAGTAGCGTATCTCTGATACGCTGCGCGGGTGCAGATCTCTGTGGATCTGCCCCTACATTTATTTTTTTATATGCACAACATGCCACTTACCTTCTGAATTATGACTACTGATCGAAGTTAGATGTTGTTTAAGTTTCTTGAGGTGTTCTTCCGAATCACAAGGTCCTCTTGTAAAGTCTTGCAAAGCGTCATCAAATTCCATCAGGGTGGAAGTTAAATCTTCACCTAGAGAGGCTGATCACACAGGATCGTTAGTACAGAGTCATACTTTCCATTTTGCTTACGCGTTGGTATAAATATAACATCATAACTTCCGGTTTGAAATATCATTTTCAAATTGAGAAATGTAACGTTCAGCACTATATAATTCAATAGAATAAAGCAAAATAAGGTTTTGGTGGACTCCAAGATATGATACTTTGAAGGACAATTGACCATACGTGTTATAGAAGGAGCTCAAATGAAAGGTCTCGGTGAAATGCAATGGGCATCAACAGGGCCGCCATCAGGAATTATGGGGCCCCTTACACAGCTTCCTACATGGGCCCCCTGGAGCAGAGAACCAGGGGGGGGGGGTGCTGCCGTGAATTGAGAAGAAGCGGGGGGGACCCTTTACAACAAAAAATAAGAAATAAAAAAGGGGGGTGGCCATCTAGGGTCTTGGGGACCTCTGGGCCCTTTAATAAAAAGAAATATATATAAAAAAAATATATATTTTTTTTTTTAAAAGGGGGGTTGCCATCCGGGGGGGCCCTGGGAACCTCTGGGCCCTTTAATAATAATAATAATAATAATATATATATAAAAAAATGTAAGAATTAAAAAATATATAAAAAAAAAAGATTTACAAAAAAAAAAGGGGGTTGTCATCTGGGGCCCTGGGGACCTCCGGACCCCTAAAAAAAGAAAAAAAAAATTGGCCCTTTAATAAAAAATAAAATATATTAAAAAAAAACTTTTTTTTTATAAAAAATAAATAAAAAAAAAGGGGTTGCCATCTGGGGCCCTGTGGGCCTCCGGACCCCTAAAAAAAAAAAAAAAAATTGGCCCTTTAATAAAAAAATAAAATAAAAATATATTAAAAAAAATATTTTTTTTTTTATAAAAAATAAATAAAAAAAAAGGGGGGTTGCCATCTGGGGCCATGTGGGCCCCTGGGGACCCCTAAAAAAAAAAAGTTTTTTTTTAAGCGGGTTGCCATCCGGGCCCCTGGGGACCTCCGGGCCCCTTACAGCTGTACTGCCTGTACCCCCCTGATGGCGGCCCTGGGCATCAAGGATACTCATGAACTAGCTATAGTATAATTATATGTCGGGGGCATATACAAATATTCCAAAGGGTTAATCAAATAAACAAGAGGAGAAGAGGACAGTTTTGAAGGTACCCTAGGAGGTTACTAGGGGCTCCTTGAGCAATGAAGGGTTTTGAAATCCCATTAAAGGGGTTGTAAAGGTAAACGTTTTTTCACCTTAATGCATTTTATGGCCGCCGCTGTATCACAAAAGCACGCCCGCAAGAGCTTTCCACCATGCGAGGGAGCTTGCATGAAGGTGGGAAGCTCTTGCGGGGGGGGGGAACGGAGACAGCTGTCGAGGGACCCCAGAAGACCAGGTTTGTGGCCACTCTGTGCAAAACGAGCTGCACAGTGGAGGAAAGTATAACATGTTTGTTATTTAAAAAAAAACTATATCTTTATTTATCCTTTAACTGCTTGCCGACCAGCCGCCGCAGTTTTACGGTGGCAGGTCGGCTCTGCTGGGCGAGATCACGTAGATCTACATCATCTCTCCCGGCAGCCAATAGGGGCGCGCACGCACGCGCATGCCCGGCGGTCGCGATCACCGCCGGGCACCCACGATCGCTCGTTACAGAGCGAGAACCGGGAGGTGTGTGTGTAAACACACAGCTCCCGGTCCTGTCAGGGAGAGAAATGCCTGACCGTCTGTTCATACAATGTATGAACAGCGATCAGTCATTTCCCCTAGTGAGTCCACCCCCCCTACAGTTAGAACACACCCAGGGAACATACTTAACCCCTTCCTCGCCCCCTAGTGTTAACCCCTTCACTGCCAGTGGCATTTTTATAGTAATCAATGCATTTTTATAGCACTGATCGCTATAAAAATGCCAATGGTCCCAAAAATGTGTCAAAAGTGTCCGATGTGTCCGCCATAATGTCGCAGTACCGAAAATAAATCGCTGATCGCCGCCATTACTAGTAAAAAAAAAATATTAATAGAAATGCCATAAAACTATCCCCTATTTTGTAAACGCTATAACTTTTGCGCAAACCAATCAATAAACGCTTATTGCGATTTTTTTTTTTTTTTTACAAAAAATATGTAGAAGAATACGTATCGGCCTAAACTGAGGAAAAAAATTGTTGGAACCCGATGCAAGGGGGCACTCTGGTGAGGAACCCGATGCAAGGGGGCACTCTGGTGAGGAACCCGATGCATTGGGGCACTCTGGTGAGGAACCCGATGCAAGGGGGCACTCTGGTGAGGAACCCGATGCAAGGGGGCACTCTGGTGAGGAACCTGATACAAGGGGGCACTCTGGTGAGGAACCCGATGCAAGGGGGCACTCTGGTGAGGAACCTGATACAAGGGGGTACTCTGATGGGGACCCTGATATAAACGTGGGTGCTCTGATGAGGAACCTGATGTAAGAGAGGACCCTGATGTAAGAGGGGCTCTGATTGGGACCCTGATATTAGGGGGACATTGGTGGGAATCCTGATGTAAGTAGGAACTCTAATGGGGACCCTGGTGCAAGGGGGCACTCTAATGAGGAACCTGATATAAGGGGGCACTCTAATGAGGAACCTGATGCAAGGGGGCACTCTGATGAGGACCCCGATGCAAGGGGGCACTCTGATGAGGACCCCGATGCAAGGGGGCACTCTGGTGAGGACCCCGATGCAAGGGGGCACTCTGGTGAGGAACCCGATGCAAGGGGGCACTCTGGTGAGGAACCCGATGCAAGGGGGCACTCTGGTGAGGAACCCGATGCAAGGGGGCACTCTGGTGAGGAACCCGATGCAAGGGGGCACTCTGGTGAGGAACCCGATGCAAGGGGGCACTCTGGTGAGGAACCCGATGCAAGGGGGCACTCTGGTGAGGAACCCGATGCAAGGGGGCACTCTGGTGAGGAACCCGTTGCAAGGGGGCACTCTGGTGAGGAACCCGTTGCAAGGGGGCACTCTGGTGAGGAACCCGTTGCAAGGGGGCACTCTGGTGAGGAACCCGTTGCAAGGGGGCACTCTGGTGAGGAACCCGTTGCAAGGGGGCACGCTGGTGAGGAACCCGTTGCAAGGGGGCACGCTGGTGAGGAACCCGATGCAAGGGGGCACTCTGGTGAGGAACCCGATGCAAGGGGGCACTCTGGTGAGGAACCCGATGCAAGGGGGCACTCTGGTGAGGAACCCGATGCAAGGGGGCACTCTGGTGAGGAACCCGATGCAAGGGGGCACTCTGGTGAGGAACCCGATGCAAGGGGGCACTCTGATGAGGAACCTGATACAAGGGGGTACTCTGATGGGGACCCTGATATAAACGTGGGTGCTCTGATGAGGAACCTGATGTAAGGGAGGACCCTGATGTAAGAGGGGCTCTGATTGGGACCCTGATATTAGGGGGACATTGGTGGGAATCCTGATGAACTCTAATGGGGACCCTGGTGCAAGGGGGCACTCTAATGAGGAACCTGATATAAGGGGGCACTCTGATGAGGAACCCGATGCAAGGGGGCACTCTGGTGAGGAACCCGATGCAAAGGGGCACTCTGGTGAGGAACCCGATGCAAGGGGGCACTCTGATGAGGAACCCGTTGCAAGGGGGCACTCTGGTGAGGAACCCGTTGCAAGGGGGCACTCTGTTGAGGAACCCGTTGCAAGGGGGCACTCTGGTGAGGAACCCGTTGCAAGGGGGCACTCTGGTGAGGAACCCGTTGCAAGGGGGCACTCTGGTGAGGAACCCGATGCAAGGGGGCACTCTGATGAGGAACCCGATGCAAGGGGGCACTCTGATGAGAAACCTGATACAAGGGGGTACTCTGATGGGGACCCTGATGCAAGGGAGGACCCTGATGTTAGAGGGGCTCTGATTGGGACCCTGATATTAGGGGGACATTGGTGGGAATCCTGATGTAAGTAGGAACTCTAATGGGGACCCTGGTGCAAGGGGGAACTCTGATGAGGAACCTGATGCAAGGGGGCACTCTGATGGGGACCCTGATGCAAGGGGGCACTCTGATGGGGACCCTGATGCAAGGGGGCACTCTGATGGGGACCCTGATGCAAGGGGGCACTCTGATGGGGACCCTGATGCAAGGGGGCACTCTGATGGGGACCCTGATGAAAGGGGGCACTCTGATGGGGACCCTGATGAAAGATGGCACTCTGATGGGGACCCTGATGAAAGGGGGTACTCTGATGGAGACCCTGATGAAAGGGAGCACTCTGATGGGGACCCTGATAAAAGGGGGCAATCTGATAGGGACCCTGATGAAAGGGAGTACTCTTATGGGGACCCTGATGAAAGGGGGCAATCTGATGGGGACCCTGATAAAAGGGGGCAATCTGATGGGGACCCTGATGAAAGAGGGCACCCTGATGGGGATCCTGATAAAAGGGGGCACTCTGATGGGGACCCTGATGAAAGGGGGCACTCTGATGGGGACCCTGATATAAGGGAGGGATCTGATGGGGACCTTGATATAAGGAGGCACTCTGATAGGGACCATGATCAATAGAAACCGCCCGTCAATTCAGCCCGTGTGTACTGCACCCGGTCTGACGGGGAGCACTCACCAGAGTGTTCTGGCGGGGGGGGCCACTCCCCTGTCAGAACACAATAGCACAGCAGGCAAGATCGCTGTACTAACATCAGATTGTTAGTACAGCGGCTCCGACCTAAGTTTTCAGTTTTTCGCTCAGCCCACTTGGTTGAAAGAAAAAAAAAACTATTAGCGTGTACTAGGCTTCAGGACTTCACGTCATACTCTCAGACATTAGTGTTGATTGCAGGCAGTCAGCAGTCCCATACAATGTGGCTTCATGTAGATAGCTTTAATAGAAAGAATTTTGGTAGAATTAATCATAAAATAAATCCTTTATTTGGCAAATGTTGCTGTGGAGTGATTGATAAGTGTGGGTCTCACTCAGCTCGCTGAATTGCTTTCTGTACAATCCATATCTGTAGGTAACGGTATATAATAGACGCTCATATATGGTTTGAGGTCTCGGCTCTAGACGTATGACAACAAAAGGATGCAGAGGAAGGAAAGGAGATGAAAGCGAACAAAAGGCAGAGGAAAGGCAATATAAGACGGGGGTGGGGGCGACAATCTAAGAAAAACAATCTTATTTCGGGGCTCGTGCACGTGAGCGCACGCTGATGAACACGGACAGAATTCAGAGCATTTCTGCACCCGGGAGTCACATAGGTAGATTCACAAAGAGTTAGGCCGGCTTATCAGTAGATAAGCCGACCTTACTCTGAATCTACGCCGGCGTTTGTTTAAGTGTATTCTCTAACGGAGATACGCTTAAACATATCTAAGTTACGACGGCTTGCGCTGTCCTATCTTAGATTGCAATGTTTTGGCTGACCACTAGGTGGCGCTTCCATTGCGGCCGGCGTAGATTATGTAAATGAGCTTTTACGACGATTCCCGAACGAACGCGAGCCCGCCGCAGTCGATTAACGTCGTTTCCGTAAGGCCTTAGGCGGCCTAAAGTTATTCCACCTATGAGGTGGAATAACAATGTTAAAGTATGGCCGCCGTTTCCGCCGCGAGGCTCGAATTTTTTACGTCGTTTGCGTAAGTCGTCCGCGAATCGGGAGTTGCGTCGTTTACGTCCGCGTCGAAATCAATAGGCCCGTACGGCCTACTTAGCCGCAATGCGCACTGGGAAATGTAGGCGCCCGGCGCATGCGCAGTGTCAAAAAACGTCAAAAAACGTGAGGTCAAGCCACATTACCGTTAAACACGCCCCCCTCCAAGCAATTTGAATTAGGCGCCCTTACGCCCGCTCGTTTTAGGCTACACCGCCGTAGATTAGCAGGTAAGTAGATTGAGAATCACTACTACCCTAACTAATTTACGGCGGCGTAGCCTAAGACCGCATTCACATCTAGGCGTTTTTAACGCCTGTAGCGCTACGCCGCTGCCGCCAGAGGGCTGGAAATGCATGTCCCTCTATGGAGATGGTTCACATCTCCACGCCGAACGCCAGACGCCTATCGCCTGAAAAAAGGTCCCGGACCTTTTTTTCAGGCGTCTTTCGGCGTTTCGGCTAGGAGATGGGAAGCATCTCCATAGAGGGGGTCATTCTGGGGCACATCTGGGCGGACAATACCGGCGTTTTGTCGCCGCAAATCGCGGTACAAAACGCCGCTATTTGTACCGCGATTTGCGGCGACAAAACGCCGCGATTTCGTCCGCCTAGATGTGAATGGAGCCTAAAAAGGCTAGGCTAGGCCGCTAAATTTAGGCCAATGTGTGTAAATCTACCTAACAGTTTTTGCAGTGACAAATCAGTGACAGGCTGCGGCTGTACTCTGGAATCTGCCCATACAGCGCCTTGAAAAAGTATTCATACCCCTTGAAATTTTCCACATGTTGTCATGTTACAACCAAAACGTTAATATATTTAATTGGGAATTTATGTGATAGGCCAACACAAAGTGTCACATAATTGTGAAGTGGAAGAAAAAAATTAGGAAGTGTTTTCACATTTTTTACAAATAAATATGTGAAAAGTGTGGAGGAAGGGGCATTTGTATGGCGCCCCCCGGAGTCAATACTTTGTAGGACCCCCTTTCTCTACAAGTCTTTTTGGGGGTGTCTCTACCAGCTTTGCACATCTAGAGAGGGACATTTCTGCCCATTCTTCTTCTTTGTAAAATATCTCAAGCTCTGTCAGATTGGATGGAGAGCGTCTGTGATCAGCAATTTTCAGGTCTTGCCACAGATTCTCAATGGGATTTAGGTCTGGACTTTGCTACAAATGAAAAGATGTACTGACAGATCAAAACATTAAAAACTATGATATGGGGAAAAACTAAATTAAACATTAGGGGGCAGATCCACGTACCTTTGCGCCGGGCGCAGCGTATCTAAGATATGCTACGCCGCCGTAACTTTATTCTTTTTTTTCGAATCCTCAAAGAATTTGCGCCGTAAGTTACGGCGGCGTAGTGCATCTTTGGCGGCGTAATGGCGCGAAATTCAAATGGAAGTGATGGGGGCGTGTTTTATGTTAATACGTCGTGACCCGACGTAAACAACGTTTTGCGCCGTCCGTGGGGGTATCCCAGTGCGCATGCTCGAAATTAACCCGGAACAAGCCAATGCTCACGACGGTGACGTCATTGTACGCAAATCCCTATTCGCGAACGACTTACGCAAACAACGTAAAAAAATTCAAAATTGTACGCGGGAACGCCGGCCATACTTAACATTGAGTACGCCTCATAACAGCAGCTTTTAACTATACGCCGGAAAAAGCCGAACGCAAACGGCGTAAAAAAATGCGCCGGCCGGACGTACGTTCACGGATCGCCGTAACTTGCTAATTTGCATACTCAACGCGGAATTCGACGGAAAGGCCAACTAGCGGCCGCCGAAAAATAGCAGCTTAGATCCGACGGCGTACTAAGACGTATGCCTGTCGGATCTAGCCGAGATGCCGTCGTATCTTGTTTTGAGGATACAAAACAAAGATACGACGCGCAAAAATGTAAATTACGCCGGCGTATCAAGAGATACGCCGGCGTAATATCTTTGTGGATCTGCCCCTAGGGCTCCATTCTCACTTTGCGATTTGGAATGGCAGAAAGATTTGGTGTGATTTTTACCCGTGATTCTGAACCGTGTGGCAATCTCAGCACAATGGTACCCCCAAACATGATGCAATTCTGCATCGCGAAGAAGAAAAACGTTTGACATTTTCTTTTACTTTTCACTTAAATGCAAGGCCCCTAATCTACATGTAGGGCGTCATATGCATGGATTCCAATGGGGAGGGGGTTAAAGCGGGGGTTCACCCTTAGAGGGCACTTTTACCCCTTAGATTCCTGCTCGTTTTTACTAGGGGAATCGGCTATTTATTTTAAAATATGTGCAGTACTTACCCGTTTACGAGATGCATCCTCTCCGTCGCTTCCGGGTATGGGCTGCGGGAATGGGCGTTCCTTCTTGATTGACAGTCTTCCGAGAGGCTTCCGACGGTCGCATCCATCGCGTCACGATTTTCCGAAAGAAGCCGAACATCGGTGCGCAGGCGCAGTATAGAGCCGCACCGATGTTCGGCTTCTTTCGGCTACGAGTGACGCGATGGATGCGACCGTCGGAAGCCTCTCGGAAGGCTGTCAATCAAGAAGGAACGCCCGCTCCCGAAGACCCATACCCGGAAGCGACGGAAGAAGATGCAGCTCGAAAACGGGTAAGTACGGATCATATTTTAATACAAATAGCCGATTCCCCTAGACAGAACGAGCAGGAAGCTAAGGGGAGAACATTTTTTTTTTTTATAAATGGGTGAACTCCCGCTTTAAGCACGTGGTTAGAGCCAGATGCCGCGTACACGCGACCGTTTTTCATGATGAGAAAAATTAGATTTTTTTAGTTGGCCATTATAAAATGATCATGTGTGGGCTCCAAAGCATTTTTCTCGACGTGAAAAATGGGCATTAAAAATTTAGAACATGCTCTAATTTTTCTCATAACGTTTTTCACGTTGTAGTTTTTCACGTCATGAAAAACGGTCGCGTGTAGGCTTTAACGAAGAGAAAAAAAAAACGCATGCTCAGAAGGAAGTGATGAGACGGGAGCGCTCTTTCTGGTAAAACTAGCGTTCGGAATGGAGATAGCGCATTCGTCACGCTGTAACAGACTGAAAAGCGCGAAGACTGAAAAGCGTGAATCGTCTCGGCTCAATGCCGCAAAGTCTTGCATTCCTGCCACATGGAAGCAAGCTGTGCCCCCCTCAGTCGGACTGTGGTTGCATAGAGTGGAAGACGTTAAAAAACTGGAAAACTTATGCCGCGTACACACGATCATTTTTCGGCATGAAAAAAAGTTGTTTTTAAAAAATGTCATTTAAAACGATGGTGTGTGGGCTTCACATCATATTCCGGGTTCTGAAAAACGACAAAAAAAAAATTGAACATGCTGCATTTTTTAACGACGTTTTAAACTATGTCGTTTTTCGGGTTGTAAAAAATGATCGTGTGTGCGCTAAAATGACGTTAAAAACCTGCGCATGCCCAGAAGCAAGTTATGAGACGGGAGCGCTCGTTCTGGTAAAACTAGCGTTCGTAATGGAGTAAGCACATTCATCACGCTGTAACAGACAGAAAAGCGCGAATCGTCTTTTACTAACACGGAATCGGCTAAAGCAGCTCAAAGGGTGGAGCCATCCACATGGAACTTCCCCTTTATAGTGCCGTCGTACGTGTTGTACATCACCGCGCTTTGCTAGATAATTTTTTAAAAACGATGGTGTGTGGGCAACATCATTTTAATGATGAAGTTGGGAAAACGTCGTTTTTTTTGACATGCTGAAAAACAATTTTTTTTTCATGCTGAAAAATTATCGTGTGTACGAGGCTTTAGTGCTTACAGCCCAACACAAACAGGACAAGCATTCCAAAACTTGGTTATCATGGAATATGTTTATTTTCTCGGATGAAGGCCAGACCTTACTGAATTCTTGAGGGTCGCGCTGGCGCAGACCTACTGTGGAGCGACGTCCTCGCCATATCCATCACGCTCGTGTTCAACAAATACCCAACCCCCCCCCCTTTTTTTTTCTTTTCTCTCTTTCCAATTCTCTGTCTGTTTCACCCCTATGCTTTCAACTGGTGTCATTGCCGCCAGTCAATTTGAGGCCAATCTCTCCCTCCAGTTTTGTTCTGATCACAAGGTAATCGGTAGTCCGGCTTGTTGTAATATATGTTGTAATATGTTGGCCGATTAATGTGGGATGTTATATATATATATATGTTGTAAGTCCAAAATTGACCAGGCCAGATTTCAGTCCAGGATGGGTCTATTTTACACATCAAACCTGTAATTACATGTTACACATCAAAAGACACTTGTCGTTTTGTCAATAGGCAAAGAGACAGGATGGGGGAAATTCAGAAAGAGATACGACGGCGGATCTCCTGATACGCCGTCGTATCTCTGAGATCTGACGGTCGGATCTATGCGACTGATTCATAAGAATCAGTTCCGCATAGATCTCCCTTAGATCCGACAGGTGTAAGTGACTTACACCGTCGGATCTTAGGCTGCAATCTCCCGCCGGCCGCTAGGTGACGCTTCGTTTTTTTACGCGACGAATATGCAAATTCCGATTTCCACCGATTCAGAAACGAACGCCCGCCCGTCGCTTTTTTTTTACGTCGTTTGCGTTCGGCTTTTCCCGGCGTATACTTACCCCTGCTATATGCAGCGTATCCAATGTTAAGTATGGCCGTTGTTCCCGCGCCGAGTTTTGAATTTTTACGTCGTTTGCGTAAGTCGGTCGCAAATACGGATGGACGTAATTTACGTTCACGCCGAAACCAATGACGTCCTAGCGACGTCATTTGGAGCATGCGCACTGGGAAAAATCGCGGCCGGCGCAGGCGCAGTACGATCGGCACGGGGACGCGCCTCGTTTAAATAATACACTCCCCCTAGCCGCGGAATTTGAATTCCGCCAGGGGAGTTACGATCCGCCGGCGCAAGTTTCGAGGTAAGTGCTTTCTGAATACAGCACTTGCCTCAAAAAATTGCGCTGGCGGATCGTAAATAAGATAGATTACACGGATCTAAAGATCTGCTGATCTATCTGAATCTAGCCCGATGGGTCTATTTTACACATCAAACCATTACTCAGGCCACATGTAATCTAATTACTTATTAGAGGGAGCTTATTAGTATGCAAGGATGTATACTAATTAGTGACTCCGGCTGGGGTCATTACCTGTCACTCTGAAAGACAGGGGGGCAGATTCAGATAGATCTGCGGATCTTTAGATCCGCTAGATCTACCTGGTTTACGATCCGCCGGTGCAATTTAGCGAGGCAAGTGCATGATTCATAAAGCACTTACCTCGCAAACTGCACCGTCGGTTCCTAACTGCCCCCGGCGGAATGCAAATTCCGCGGCTAGGGGGAGTGTACAATTTAAATCAGGAGCGTTCCTGCGCCGATTTAACTGCGCATGCGCCGGGGCGAAAAAGCCCAGTGCGCATGCTCCAAATTACGTCGCTACGACGTCATTGTTTGCGGCGGGTACATCGTTTGCGGCCATCGGTATTCCCGATCGTAGTACGCAAACGACGTAGAAAATTTAAAAATCGGCGCGGGAACGTCGGCCATACTTAACATTAGCTACCCCTCATAGAAGCTAAAACCCCGAACGCAAACGACGTAGAAAACGAGCGACGGGCGGGCGTACGGACGTGAATCGGCGGTTTTCCTCATTTGCATATGCGACGGGTAAAAAATCGCGACGACACCTAGCAGCCGGCGGGAGATTACAGCCTAAGATTCGACTGGTGTAAGTCACTTACACCAGTCGGATCCAAGGGAGATCAATGCGGAACTGATTCTTATGAATCAGTCGCATAGCTCCGACGGTGGGATCTCACAGATCCGACCGTCGGGTCTCACAGATACGACGGCGGATCAGGAGATCCGCCGGCGTATCTATTAATGAATCTGCCCCAGGATGTAGATCAGGGATCCTCAAACTATGGCCCTCCAGCTGTTGTAGAACTACACATCCCATGAGGCATTGTAACACACTGACATTCACAGACATGACTGGGCATGATGGGAATTGTAGTTCCTGAACAACTGGAGGGCCGTAGTTTGAAGACCCATGATGTAGATCAAAGACGGCCAATCAAATTACTCAGCTATTCAGTGAATAGGGAATATAATCCTGGAGTTCAGTCTTGTCAATGAGAATATATTCCCTATGTATTCTCTGTATGAATATGGCACAGGTCTAGGAAAAGATGAGACTTTGAATCACTCTGTTGGATTTGTATCGTCTGTGGACTTTGGACTTTGTTCGTTATTGGAAGTTAAATATAATGCATTCTCTGGAGAGCCTAGTGTATTGCTGCGGAACAACAAATTTATAGTCATCATACTAACATCTAAATATCAATTATCCAATCGGACTCCACTACACATTTATATCACTACATTGTTATTCTGTATGGGAAGATCCACCAAATGCATTCTTTATATCACTACACGGCTGTGAACACTAACTATTATAATAATCTTGGTTATATCTGTATAAGTGGTAAAGACTGGTTTTCCGGGTTAAACAGTCCGAATTATGCAATAAACTACCACGTCCTTTTCTTTTGTTTGACATATGGTATGTTACCCTCTCAGGAGGCTTCTAACACGGACCTCTATACCTGTTTACCTGTTGACCACAGTTGTACTGTACCTTTTCTGTACCCGCCTTCTCTTTTGAAAATTTTCAATAAAAATGTATATTTAAAAAAATAATATATATTGTTTCTGTACATACTTACACTGGGGTCGATTTTTTTAAAAGCAAATAAACTGTGCACTTTGGAAGTGCAGTTTCAGGCCCTGTACACACGGCCGGGAATCCCGTCAGGAAAAAATCTTGGTTTTCCTGATGGGATTCCTGGCAAGCTTGCCGTGCAAAACAGAGGGCCAATTTCAAAAGAACCGCCGTTCTTTTGAATGGCAAGAACGCGGTGACGTCATCGACTACGACAAGCCGGCGCTCGTCACATTCGATGCCGTCGCCGCCATCTTGCTACACCCTACACCAGTGTTTCTCAACTCCAGTCCTCAAGGCGCCCCAACAGGTCATGTTTTCAGGATTTCCCTCAGATGAAATGGCTGTGGTAATTACTAAGGCAGTGAAACTGATCAAATCACCTGTGCAAAATAATGGAAAGCCTGAAAACATGACCTGTTGGGGCGCCTTGAGGACTGGAGTTGAGAAACACTGCCCTACACTAACCTTGTATGCTACCGCGCATGCGTCAAACTCTTATCGAGCATGCGCGGGTTTCCAATGGAACACTCCCTGCCAGGAATCCCAACGGAAAAAAAGAGAGCAGGGTTCTCTATTTTCCCATCGGGATTCTCGGCTGTTTTCCTGATTGGCTATTTTTTGCAAAGTGAAGCTTCGCCTCATTTACTAAGCTCCGGAGCAACTGCACTTTGAAAAAGTGCACAGTCTCTATTTACCATTAGCTAATCAACCCGTCTGCCTGCAAAAAATAAATATGTGCTGTGACAAAAATGTAAAATAATGTTTAAAAAAAAAGGAATAAAATATACAGGTACACGTCTTCCTCCTGTCTTCCAAATGACATTTGTTTATTCCAAGCATATTTATTTTGCAAGCAGTGTGTGTGTGTGTTTGCAACAATACGTTTAATCAAAGTCAAACACACACACACTGCTTGCAAAATAAATATGCTTGGAGTAAACAAATGTCATTTGGAAGACAAGATGAAGACAACAATTGAAAGACAAATAAATAAAAATGCATTATTGATAATAAAAATATATAAGTAATAATAATATTAAATATCTATATCCACATATGCACACACATAGCTCAATATGAAGACAAAATGTATATAAATATATATATATTAGACATGTGGGGCCAGATTCACAGAAGAGATACGACGGCGTATCTCCTGATACGCCGTCGTATCTCTGTGATCCGCCCGTCCTAACTATGCGACTGATTCATAGAATCAGTTACGCATAGATAGCCCTAAGATCCGACATGTGTAATTGACTTAAACTGTCGGATCTTAGGATGCAATTCTATGCCGGCCGCTAGGTGGCGATTCCATTACGGTCGGCGTAGAATATGCAAATGACTAGTTACGGCGATCCACGAAGATCCGCGCGTTCGTCGCAATCCCGTACGTTACCGCTAGTCGTTTTTACCCGTCGCAAAGTTACACCTGCTTTAACATGGCTTATCTTTAGATCAGCCATGTTAAAGTATGGCCGTCGTTCCCGCGTCGAATTTCGAATATTTTTTTTATTTGCGTAAGACGTCCGGGAATACGAAACGCCGTAACGCACGTCGCATTTAAAAACAAACGTCGGGGGGGCCGTAATTTCGCGCAATGCACGTCGGGAAATTTGAACACGGAGCATGCGCAGAACGTTCGGCGCGGGAACGCGCCTAATTTAAATGGTGCCCGCCCCATTTGAATTAGGCGGGCTTGCGCCGAGCGCATTTACGTTACACCGCCGCAAGTTTACAGGTAAGAGCTTTGTGAATCAGGCACTTACGCTGTAAACCTGCGGCGGTGTAACGTAAATGGGGATACGTTACGCCGCCGCTGAGTAACGTAAATCTCTGTGAATCTGGCCCGTGGTTCGTTTCATTCCAAATTAATATTCAGACAAATTATTCATTTGTCAGAGATTCAGATATATCCAAATACCCGAAATACAATAAAAAGGCAAATTTTACCGAATGCTCCAAATAACTAAACGAAATTCGGACTGAAATTCGAATCGAATTTTACATCGTACTCGAATTCTAACTGTACACATATTGCTGAAATCATAGACTGTGGGGGTTATTTGAGTACCATTTCAAACTAATGCTGTTTTAGTTAAAGGAATAGTGTTGCTCACGAATATTCGTATTGCGAATATTCGGCTCGAATATGGCATATTCGAGTATTCGCGATATATTTCGAATTTCGCGGTGAATATTCGCAATTCCGAATATTCGCATTTTTTCAATTTTATTTTTAAAACAGATCACATCCTATCGACGTCTAAAAGCATTGCTGGTATGATTAGAGACCCTGGGCCGAGTAGCTAAGCTGAGGCGATCCTTTTATGTTGCCGAATTGAAAAAAAAAAAATAGCGAATTTTCGCTAATGCGAATGCGAAAATGATTGCGAATTTTCGATAACTGTGGTAGGAGAACTCTGATTGTCTCTGATGCAAAAGGGGGGGGGCTTTGTGTATGTGTATGTTATGAATATTTGTATGTTTGATATTATTATTTTTTGTAAGAAGGAAAAAATTGCGCATACCTTAAAAAAGGGGAGAATACAGCAGCAACTCAAAAATGTTATACAACATAAATTAATACAAGACAGAAAATGGAGTCGCTCTACAAGAATAAAAAATATGTCTAGTGACAAGACATGTGGGCAAATTATAAAATAAGCAAGCGCAAATAACTTGTGAAATACACAGTGAAACAAATATATAAAGAAATATAGTCCCAATAATAGAAAAATAATCTTTCATAAAAATGTCTTTGATATGTGAAGTGAATAAAAGTCCAAAGCATGCAGCATGAACGTGTTCAATCTTCAAGGTGTTTGATTGACAAACGGCTGTGACAGATGGATAGAGTAAAGAATCACCACCAATGCAAAACACTTTTTATTTTGTATTGTAAAATATCAAGAATATTCTGAGCCAATCAGAGTGCTCCTTCCGCATTTGCCGAATATTCGCAATTATTTTGTATTGTAAAATATCAAGAATATTCTGAGCCAATCAGAGTGCTCCTTCCGCATTTGCCGAATATTCGCAATTATTTTGTATTGTAAAATATCACGAATATTCTGAGCCAATCAGAGTGCTCCTACAGCATTTGTCGAAATTGTGCAGTAAATATCGCATTCGCATTTTGCGAAATTTCGATAAAATATCACGAATATTCTGAGCCAATCAGAGTGCTCCTACCGCAGTTATCGAAAATTATTTTCGCATTCACAATAGCGAAAATTCGCAATCATTTCATTTCGATAAAATATCACGAATATTCGAATTTAGCGAATATATCTCGAATATTCGACTATATATTCGAGATATATCGCGAAATCGAATATGGCGTATTCTGCTCAACACTATAAAGGAACACTAAAGGCAGACTTTTTTTTAAAATAACAAAAATGTTATACTTACCTCCACTGTGCAGCTCGTTTTGCACAGAGTGTTCCCTAACCCAGTCTTCTGGGGTCCCTCGGCGGCTGTCTCGGCTCCCCCTCGCAAAAGCTTTCCACCTTCATGCGAGCTTGCATGGTGGAAAGATTTGCGAGCGCGCTCCCATGATACAGCGGTGGGCATAGCTGCCGACTGTATCACTTGGCCCCGCCCCCCGGCGCGCCACGTCATCCGCTGTGATTGACAGCAGCGCCAGCCAATGGCTGCGCTGCTATTAATCCTTCCGGCCTAACCAATCAACGGCCAGGCTGGGAACCGAAGAGGATCACGTGGACGCGCGCGGGACATTCGAGGGGTTAGGTAAGTAAAACGGGGGTTCGGGGGGGGGGGGGCGGGTACCGTCGGATGTTTTTTCACCTTAATGCATAGGATGCATTAAGGTGAAAAAACATTTACCTTTACAACCCCTTTAAGCCAAAGGTGATTTAAAGAGTCATTGTAATCATTTCATGAAGATTTTTCTTTTGTTTGTTCACTTTGCTACGTTCAAATAATAGAAAAAAACAAAATAACTTTTTCGATTTGAACGTGGAATCGAAAAAAAACCCTGTAAATTAAAAAAATAAATCTAAAAATTACGAATACAAATTCCGAATCGAACGACTCATCTGAATTTAACAGAAAAAAAACCTAGATTAATGAATTTAAACTAAACACATTTTTTCATCATGCACATGTCTAATATATATATATATATATATATATATATATATATATATATATATATATATATATATATATATATATATATTGTGGCAGAGCGAGGCTCTGTCCCAATGAAGATGGGATTAAAGTGGACACAGAGGCCCGGATTCAGATACAATTGCGTATCTATCGGCGGGCGTAACGTATCTCAGATACGTTACGCCGCCGTAACATAGGCCGCAAGTTCCGTATTCAAAAAGAACTTGCACCCTAAGTTAAGGCGGCATAGCATATGTGGTCCGGCGTAAGCCCGCGGAATTCAAATTCTCCATGCAGTGGGCGTGTTGTATGGAAATGAAGGCTGACCCCACGTAAATTACGTTTTTGGCTAACGGCGCATGCGCCGTCCGTGAACGTATCCCAGTGCGCATGCCCAAAATTAACCCGCAAAAAGCCAATGCTTTCGACGTGAATATAAATTACGCCCAGCCCTATTCGCGAATGACTTACGTAATCGACGGAAAATTTGACGCTGGCCCGACGTCCATACTTAACATAGGATACGCCTCATATAGCAGGGGTAACTTTACGCTGGAAAAAGTCTAACGTAAACGACGTAAAAAAATGCGCCGGCCGGACGTACGTTTCTGAATCGGCGTATCTACCTAATTTGCATATTCATTGCGTAAATCGACGGAAGCGCCACCTAGTGGCCAGCGTAAATATGCAACTAAGATACGACGGCGTAAGAGACTTACGCCAGTCGGATCTTAGCTAAATTCCGGCGTATCTTGTTTTCTGAATACAGAAAAAAGATATCAATAGATACGCCAGCGTAACTTATTTCTGAATCTACCCCAGAGGCTGCATATCGGCTGAGTGCAGAGCGTAAATTTAAAAACTCTGGCAGTTTTCTCGGATTTTTCTATTTCTGCATGGGGCTCTGTGGCTTGGAGATCCTTCAGAGTCTTGGGTGGGACGGGATCTCCAACCCTGTGTCCGGGTTTTAAAGCCAGCCTGCAGGGTGTGTGCCCAGGTGCACACAGCTCATATAATGAAGGGCTGGGGAGAGCAGAAGTGAGAGGAAGGTGGAGTTGGAGCAGTGGCTGCTAGTGAGTGTCTCTGTGTGAAGATAGATGCTGTGTGCATTAAGAAGCTCAAAGCTGTGTGCGTTGAAGGGCTTCAAGCTGTGTGCATCCAAGGAGCCAGAAGCTTTGTGCGTTTAAGGACCTCTAAGGCTGTATGCATCCAAGACTGTTGGACTGGAGGAGCTGGTGGTTTAAGGGACCAGTACCTATGGCACCAGTGCTATCGAAGAGTAGCCAGGTGGGCTGGTATTTTCGGTTATCTCTGAACATCGTTTAAACCCCTGCGTGGAATTCCTGAGTGGACTTTTGTTTTCCCTCATTTAATAAACGTGGGCTACCAGGCCCTTATCGAAAATAATGTTTGGTGTGGACTCACTACACAAAAACGCATCTACCACGAGAGCCAACAACCCCCTATGTCCCAATATATATATTATATAAAATTATATATATATATAAAAGATTTCTTGGCATAAACATAGATCAATCTGAAGACAAAAATGACAAAAATAAAAAGTAAATATATGAATAAAAATTGTGTGTGTATATATATATATATATATATATATCTCCAGATACGCACACACATAGCTCAATCTGAAGACAAAAATGTAAAAAAATTTAATAAATAGAAATAATAATTATAAATATCTATATCCAGATACGCACACACAGTTCAATCTGAAGACAAAAATGTAAAAAATAAAAAAATATATAAATAATAATTATAAATATCTATTTTAGATAAGCACACACATAGCTCAATCTGAAGACAAAAATTTAAAAAAACGAGATATATATATATATATATATATATATATATATATATATATATATATATATATATATATATATATATATATATATATATATATATATATATATATATAATAATTATAAATATCTATATCCAGATATGCACACACATAGCTCGATTTTAAAAATGTTGTCTTCAGATTGAGCTATGTGTGTGCGTTTCTGGATATAGATATTTATACTTATTTATATATTTATTTGATTATTTTTTTATATATTTTTTTTATTTATATAAATATCTATAGCTCAATCTGAAGACAAAAATGTAAATATATATATATATATATATATATATATATAATTATAAATATCTATATAATAATTATAAATATCTATATCCAGATAGGCACACACAGCTCAATCTGAAGACAAAAATTTAAAAATATATATATATATATAAATAATAATTATAAATATCTATATCAGATAAGAACACGCATATCTCAAAAATTTAAAAAAATAAAACAAAAAAACGATATATATATATATATATATATATATATATATATATATATATATATATTAATTATAAATATCTATATCCAGATATGCACACACATAGCTTGATTTGAAGAAAAAAATGTAATAGATATTTATAATAATTATTTATATATAGATTTTTTTATTACATTTTTGTCTTCAAATCGAGCTATGTGTGTGCATATCTGGATATAGATATTTATAATTATTATATAATTATATATATATAGTTTTTTTGTTTTATTTTTTTACATTTTTGTCTTCAGATTGAGCTATGCGTGTGCTTATCTGATATAGATATTTCTAATTATTATTTATATATTTTTTATTTTTTACATTTTTGTCTTCAGATTGAGCTGTGTGTGCCTATCTGGATATAGATTTTTATAATTATTATATAGATATTTATAATTATATATATATATATATATATATATATATATATATATATATATATTTACATTTTTGTCTTCAGATTGAGCTATAGATATTTATATAAATAAAAAAAATATATAAAAAAATAATAAAATAAATATATAAATGATAAGTATAAATATCTATATCCAGAAACGCACACAAATAGCTCAATCTGAAGACAAAAATGTAAAAAATAAAAAAATATATAAATAATAATTATAAATATCTATATCAGATAAGCACACGCATAGCTCAATCTGAAGACAAAAATGTAAAAAAATAAAACAAAAAAAACTAATATATATATATATATATATATATAATAATTATAAATATCTATATCCAGATATGCACACACATAGCTCGATTTGAAGACAAAAATGTAATAAAAAAATCTATATATAAATAATTATTATAAATATCTATACACACATAGCTCAATCTGAAGACAAAAATGTAATAAATATATATATATATATATATATATATATATATATATATATATATATATATATATATATATAATGATTATAAATATCTATATCCAGAAACACACACACATAGCTCAATCTGAAGACAACATTTTTTATTTATATAATTATAAATATCTATAGCTCAATCTGAAGACAAAAATGTAAATTATATATATATATATATATATATATATATATATATATATATATATATATATATATTATAAATATCTATATACAGATACACACACACACATAGCTCAATCTGAAGACAAAAATGTAAAAGAATAAATAAAATAAATAAATAAATATATATATATATATATATATATATATATATATATATATATATATATATATATATATATATATATAAAAAGACTTGTTGGACCACTTGTAGCACTATACAGAATATTGTCCATCCATTCTAATGATGACCTCCATCACATTCTGATAGAATTTGAAAATAAAATGATAAATCTATTAGTTTTGGAATGTTAGTGTCACCTTTCCTGTCCATGGTTGTTCTTTCTCGCTCTCCGGTAATCACTGTGACAATCCGAGTACAGAGGCTCTTGTTGGTCCACAAGCCCCGCCCTGTATTCCTGGTGGACCAGTCACAGAGAAGATCAGTATGAGGATGTCTTCTGCTGGATGTGGTTTGTGAATGGAAATAACGCGCAGCGCTGAGCTCATCATAGAACTTCCTACTATGAACAGCGAGGTTCTACGAAGACGTTACACAAGCATGGAAGGAAAATCTAATGAGACATTTAATGTGGCAAACTTTTTCTGTTGAACCGCAGGCAAACAGCCAAATACACAGAGGGCCAGATTCACAAAAGGGATACGCCGTCGTATCTCTGTTTCTATCTATGCGACTGATTCATAGAATCAGTTACGCATAGTTAGCCATAAGATCCGACAGGTGTAATTGTTTTACACTGTCGGATCTTAGGATGCAGTACCGCGGCCGCCGCTGGGGGGAGTTTGCGTCGTAAACCAGCGTCGGGTATGCAAATTAGCAGTTACGGCGATCCACAAAAAATGTTCCCGTCGTTACGTCGCCGCAAGTGTTAGTTTGCCGTCGCAAAGATAGGGCACCTTTTACAAAGCGGAAAATTAGTACACCATGTAAAAGTGTACCCGTCTTTCCCGCGTCGCTTTTGAATTTTTTTCCCAACATTTTTTTTCCCGGCGCAAGTCTTTTTTCACAAAACGTCGGCGCGTCGTAATTTCGCGCAAAGCACGTCGGGAAATTTGCGTCGGAAGCATGCGCAGTACGTCCGGCGCGGGAGCGCGCCTAATTTAAATGGTACCCGCCCCATTTGAATTGGCCCGCCTTGCGCCGGACGGATTTAGGATACAACGCCGCAAATTTCCAGGTAAGTGCTTTGTGGATCGGGCACTTAGCCAGAAAATTTGCGGCGGTGTAACCTAAATCGGTTACGTTACGCTGCGCCCAGGCTACGTGAATCTGGCCCAGAATTAATAAATACAAAACAAATGCCTCTTATTAAGGGAGTCCATCCAGTGCTGAGATGTACACAGCTTCGTCACACAGCACAGCCCTGCCTACCAGGGAAGGAGGCTTGATCTTATTTTGAGGAAATTTCACTTACTCTTACGGGCGTATACAGTATACCACCATGTCACTGATGTCAGATCTTACCCTGCCTGCATTCCACCCACTAACCAGGCGTCCACCTACTGGAGTGGTCCAGACTAACTCAATGTCGAATTATTTGGGGGCCACCAACTTGTGTCCCCCTAAACACCATAACGAATGACTTGATTTTTCTCTGCTGAGGTTTCACTTACAGGTATTTACCAACATTTCAGATCAGATTTAATCCCGCCCACAGTCTGCCCATCCAGTAACCAGGCCGTCATTTACTGGAGTGGCTTGCCCAAACCCCTCCTCTGATTATGTGGAGACTGCCAACTTGTGGCCCCCAAACACCATAGCGAAGGTCTAAAAAAAAAAGGGTGATACTGATCTGAGGACATGGACCAGGACATAGCATTATCGGGACTGGGGGCCAAGATGCAGGACTTTTCCGGCAAATTTGGGACAGGTGTCACCTCTGATTATGTGGAGACTGCCAACTTGTGGCCCCCAAACAAACACCATAGTGAAGGCCTCAAAAAAAGGGTGATACTGATCTGAGGACATGGACCAGGACATAGCATTATCGGGACTGGGGGCCAAGATGCAGGACTTTTCCGGCAAATTTGGGACAGGTGTCACCTCTGATTATGTGGAGACTGCCAACTTGTGGCCCCCAAACAAACACCATAGTGAAGGCCTCAAAAAAAGGGTGATACTGATCTGAGGACATGGACCAGGACATAGCATCATCATCGGGACTGGGGGCCAAGATGCAGGACTTTTCCGGCAAATTTGGGACAGGTGTCACCTCTGATTATGTGGAGACTGCCAACTTGTGGCCTCCAAACACTATAGCGCAGGCCTAAAAAAAAAGGGTGATACTGATCTGAGGACATGGACCAGGACATAGCATCATCGGGGCTGGGGGCCAAGATGCAGGACTTTTCCGGCAAATTTGGGACAGGTGTCATCTATGTTTATGTGGGGACCACCAACTTTTGGCCCCTAAACACCATAATAAATGCTTCATTGAGGTACCGCACATGGGCAGTGACTTAAAATAAGGGTAACACTGTGATCCGGGGGGCATGACCCAAGACACAGTATCATAGGGATACTGGGTCCAAGATGCGGGATTGTTCCAGCAAATCCGGGACAGTTGTCGTCTATGCTTACTGTGCATAGGCAGCAACTCAAATAGGGATGACGCTGTGACCTGGGGTCGTGGCTCAGGACACAGAATTATTGGAACTGAGGTCCAAGATGTGGGTCTTTTCTGGCAAATGCGGGACAGTTGTCATCTGTGCTTACAGGTTCCCGTCTGTGGGAACTATCAACCTGTGGCCCTCTCAGACACCATAGTGAAGGGCTTCATTGATTACTGTGCATGGGCAGTGACTCAAATTGGGGTGGCACTGTACCCCAGGCACGTTGCCCAGGACACAGCATTGTCAGTACTGAGGTCCAAGATGTGGGTCTTTTCCAGAAACTACCAACTTGTGGCCCTCAGTCACCATAGTGAAGGGCTTTATTGATTACTGTGCACGGGCAGTGACTTAATTGGGGTGGCACTGTAACCCAGGGACGTGGCCCAGGACACAGCATCATCGGGACTGAGGTCCAAGATGTGGGTCTTTTCCAGCAAATCCAGGACAGTTGTGTTCAAAGCTTACAGGTCCCCTTCTGTGGGAACTACCAACTTGTGGCCCTCAGTCACCATAGTGAAGGGCTTTATTGAGTTACTGTTCATGGGCAGTGACTGAAATGGTGGGGGCACTGTGATCAGGGGCCGTGTGGCTCAGAACACAGCTTTATCAGGACTGAGGTCCAAGATGAAGGATCGTCTTGACAAATCCAAGACAGTTGTCATCTATGCTTACGGGTCCCCTTCTATGGGAACTGCCAACTTGTGGCCCTCAGACACCATAGTGAAGGGTTTCATTGAGTTACTGTGCCTGGGCAGTGACTCAAATTGGGGTGGCACTGCTTTCAGGGGCCGTGGCCCAGAATATAGCATCATCAGGACTAAGGTCCAAGATGAACAAGATGAAGGATTGTCCTGACAAATCCGGGACAGTTGTCATCTATGCTTACAGGTCCCCTTCTGTGGGAACTATCAACCTGTGGCCCTCAGACACCATAGTGAAGGGTTTCATTTACAGAGAGGACTGTGATGTAATGGGCGTGTTCGTGGTGTGAAGAGGGGACTGTGATGTAATGGGCGTGTTTGTGGTGTGAAGGGGGGACTGTTATGTAAAGGGGGTGGGTTATAATGTGAAGGGAGGACTGTGATGTAAATGGGGGGGGGGGGGTCATGATGTGAAGGGGAACTGTGATGTGATGTTCACACCACAAACTCTCTCCCTCTCTCTCTCTCTCTTTCTTTCTCTCTCTTTCTATCTCTATCTCTCTCTCTATTTCTCTCTCTCTTTCTTTCTTTCTTTCTTTCTTTCTTTCTTTCTTTCTTTCTCTCTCTCTTTCTCTCTTTCTCTCTTTTTTTTTTTCTCTCTCTCTCTTTTTTTCTTTCTGTCTTTCTTTCTGTCTTTCTTTCTTTCTGTCTTTCTTTCTTTCTTTCTCTCCCTCTCTCAAAATAAAAATATTACTGTAATTACTTTGTGTCACTTTATGCTTCCTAGTCAATGTGCTACATAAAGTTTCATTCTTTAGATTGGTGCCATCTAGTGGTTATATAGAACATCTACATTCCATCAGTTTGCTATCATCTAAATTATTTTTAAGACCCGGACCAATATGCAGGTAAAGGACCAGGCCCCTTTTTGCGATTCGGCACTGTGTCGCTTTAACTGACAATTGCGCGGTCGTGCGACGTGGCTCCCAAACAAAATTGGCGTCCTTTTCCCCCACAAATAGAGCTTTCTTTTGGTGGTATTTGATCACCTCTGCGGTTTTTAGTTTTTGCGCTATAAACAAAAACAGAGCGACAATTTTGAAAAAAATGCAATATTTTTTACTTTTTGCTATAATAAATATCCCCCAAAAATATATAAAAAAACTATTTTTTTCCCATAGTTTAGGCCGATACGTATTCTTCTACCTATTTTTGGTAAAAGGGCTGTATCACAAAAAATTGTCATTAACTGCTTGCCGACCGCCGCACGCCGATATACGTCGACAGAATGGCACGGACAGGCAGAAGGACGTATATAGATGTCCCCTTTAAGAAGCGGCATTGTGGATGCGCCGCTGCGAGCTCCGTGACTCCGACCGCGGGTCCCGCGGACTCGATGTCCACTGGCATACCTGCGATCGTGTCACGGTGAGGAGGAACGGGGGAGATGCTGATGTAAACAAGGCATTTCCTCATTCTTCCTAGTGACAGGACACTGATCACAGCTCCCTATAATCGGGAGAGGTGATCACTGTCATGTCACATACAGCCCACAGTTAGAAGCACTCCCTAGCACTGGCGTAGGAAGGGGGGGCAGGGGGTGCTGTTGCCCCGGGCGAACCATTTAGGGGGGCGACTTTCCGTGCCTCCTCCTAATTTTAATTTCCCGTGTCACCGCGACACGGATGTCCCGAGCGGCCAGCGGCCACCATGTGTAATGTCCAGCGCCCTGTGATTGGGCATATGGGGGTCATGTGAAGTCCCGCCTCCGCACATGACCGCCATACGTCCAATCGCAGAGCGCCGGGAAAGTCTGAAAATGGCGGCGGCAGGCGGGAGACGTCAGGCACGGAAAGTGTAAGCCGCCGGCGCCGTCTTCCCCTCCGCTCTGGTGCTCTGCGGTACGGCGCTGCCACTGTGTGGAGGGGAGTTGCAGCATGGAGCGGGCTGCGGGTGGATGGTGCTGGCGGCCGGCGGGGAAGAGAGTCGGAACTCCGTCCGAAGCAGTTCTGCACATCCAGTGCTGGGGTCCTGTCCGTCCTGGAGGAGTCTCTGGAGAAGAGCAGACACAGGTAAGGAGGACTCAGAGGATGGACTTCTACTGTAGGAGTTAGGTGGGTCAGTGCAGGGGTCAGTGTCAGTGCCAGGGGTCAGTGCCAGGGGTCAGTGTCAGTGCAGGGGTCTGTGCAGGGGTCAGTGCAGGGGTCAGTGTCAGTGCAGGGGTCAGTGTCAGTGCAGGGGTCAGTGCAGGGGTCAGTGTCAGTGCAGGGGTCAGTGTCAGTGCAGGGGTCTGTGCAGGGATCTGTGTCAGTGCAGGGGTCAGTGTCAGTGCAGGGGTCTGTGCAGGGGTCAGTGCAGGATCAGTGTCAGTGCAGGGGTCAGTGTCAGTGCAGGGGTCAGTGTCAGTGCAGGTGTCGGTGTCAGTGCAGGTGTCGGTGTCAGTGCAGGTGTCGGTGTCAGTGCAGGGGTCGGTGTCAGTGCAGGGGTCAGTGTCAGTGCAGGGGTCAGTGCAGGTGTCAGTGTAGGTGTTGGGTCAGTGTAAGTGTTAGTGCAGGTGTCAGTGTAGGTGTTGGGTCAGTGCAGGGGTCAGTGTCAGTGCAGGGGTCAGTGTCAGTGTAGGAATCAGTGTCAGTGTAGGGGTCAGTGTCAGTGCAGAGGTCAGTGCAGGGGTCAGTGTAGGGGTCAGTGTCAGTGTAGGGGTCAGTGTAGGGGTCAGTGTAGGGGTCAGTGTCAGTGTAGGGGTCAGTGTCAGTGCAGGTGTCAGTGTAGGGGTCAGTGTAGGTGTCAGTGCAGGTGTCAGTGCAGGTGTCAGTGTAGGTGTCAGTGTAGGTGTCAGTGTAGGGGTCAGGGTCAGTGTCAGTGTAGGGGTCAGTGCAGGGGTCAGTGCAGGTGTCAGTGTAGGTGTCAGTGTAGGGGTCAGGGTCAGTGTCAGTGTAGGGGTCAGTGCAGGGGTCAGTGCAGGTGTCAGTGTAGGTGTCAGTGTAGGGGTCAGGGTCAGTGTCAGTGTAGGTGTCAGTGTAGGGGTCAGGGTCAGTGTCAGTGTAGGGGTCAGTGCAGGGGTCAGTGCAGGTGTCAGTGTAGGTGTCAGTGTAGGGGTCAGGGTCAGTGTCAGTGTAGGGGTCAGTGCAGGGGTCAGTGCAGGTGTCAGTGTAGGTGTCAGTGTAGGGGTCAGGGTCAGTGTAGGTGTCAGTGTAGGGGTCAGTGTCAGTGTAGGGGTCAGTGTCAGTGTAGGGGTCAGTGTCAGTGTAGGTGTCAGTGTAGGGGTCAGGTCAGTGTCAGTGTTTTAAAAAAAGCTCCAAAATATTTAAGTCCCCCACGTTTATGCACATATAAACGTGGATGTTTATATAAGGGGGGGGGGAGAAAATTTTTTTTCGCCCCGGGCGCCCATAACTCTGGTTACGCCACTGCTCCCTAGGGTACACTTAACCGCTTAGCGCCCCCCTAGTGGTTAACCCCTTCATTGCCAGTGTCATTTTCAAAGTAACCAGTGCATTTTTATAGCACTGTTCGCTGTATAAATGACAATGGTTCCAAAATAGTGTCAAAAATATCCGATGTGTCTGGTATAATGTCGCAGTCATGATAAAAATCGCTGATCGCCGCCATTACTAGTAAAAAAAAAAAAAAAATTTATAATAAAAATGCCATAAATCTATCCCCTATTTTGTAGACGCTATGGGTCAGATTCACGAACAATTACGGCGGCGTAACGTATCCCCTTTATGTTACTCCGCCGCAAGTTTTCGTCGTAAGTGCTTGATTCACAAAGCACTTGCGTGTAAACTTGCGGCGGCGTAGCGTAAAGCCATCCGGCGCAAGCCCGCCTAATTCAAATGGGGCGTGTACCATTTAAATTAGGCGCGTTCCCGCGCCGAACGTTCTGCGCATGCTTCGTTAGGAAATTTCCCGCCGTGCTTTGCGCGAAATTACGGCGCCCCGACGTGTTTTTTGAACGGCGACATGCGTTACGTCCTTTCGTATTCCCGGACGTCTTACGCCAAAAAAAAAAAAAAATTGAAATTCGACGCGGGAACAACGGCCATACTTTAACATGGCTGGTCTAAATCTAAGCCATGAAATAGCAGCCGTAACTTTGCGACGCGAAAAGCCAACTAGCGACGACGTAAGAGAATGTGACGAACGCGCGTACCTTCGTGGATCGCCGTAAACAGCTAATTTGCATACCCGACGCGGAAAACTACGCAAACTCCACCCAGCGGTCGCCGAAGTATTGCATCCTAAAATCCGAAGGCGTTACGAAGCCGTACGCCAGTCGTATCTTTGTTTGTGAATTACAAATAAAGATACAATGCGGCAAATTTGAAAGTACGCCGGAGTATCATCAGATACTCCGGCGTACTTTTTCTGTGAATCTGGCCCTATAACTTTTGCGCAAACCAATCAATAAACGCTTATTGCGTTTTTCTTTTTACCAAAAATATGTAGAAGAATACGTATCGGCCTAAACTGAGGAAAAAAAGTTTTGCAAAAATGTAAAATGTAGAAATTATTGATTTTTTTTCAAAATTGTCGCTCTATTTTTGTTTATAGCGCGACAAATAGAAACCGAAGAGGTGATCAAATACCACCAAAAGAAAGCTCTATTCGTGGGAAAAAAAGGACGTCAATTTTGTTTGGGAGCCACGTCGCACGACCGCGCAATTGTCAGTTAAAGCCACGCAGTGCCGAATCGCAGAAAGTGCTCTGGTCTTTGGCCAGCAAAATGGTCCCTGGGGCTGAAGTGGTTAAGGGGGTAAATCTTCCGGGGCTCAGTTGGTTAACATATGCTATGTTGTTTCTTCTCGGGGGGGGGGAGGCTTTTAAAATTGATATATTTTTCCCCCAGGGAGGAGATGATATTCATGGACCTTGCAGAGACAGTGACAGGTGGGCATACCATAGCGGTCAGTCCACGGCCCTCCAATCACAGCTCTGGGGACCCTTTGGAAGGCGCTGCTGGCTCTCAGTTGGAGGGTGTGGATTTTTGGGAGGGTGACAACCCTGCTCCTCCAATGAGACACCGGGTAGCAGAGGTGTCACCCTTTCACAGGAAGCCTGGCATGTTCACCAAACAAAAGAATTACAATTAAATGAAAAGTCTTAAAATATTATTTACAAAGAAGTGAGATGATTTTGCATTATCTTTGACAAAAGGAAAAGAAAAAAAGTCAGACAAGTTCTTCTACAACGCATGCGCAGTCCTCCATCACCTGTCCTATACAGAGAGCACAGCCCCACGCAGCTCCGCCCCTAGCAGCGGCTCAGCCGACGTCGCCCCGCCCACTACACCCACGGCCCCTTTCGCCGCTTTTAGCTCAGCCGACGTTGCCCCGCCCACTACACCCACGTCCCCTTCGCTGATTTCGCCCCGCCCACTGCCAAGCCAGTCACGTGAGGCATGCTCGTGTGTAGTCATGTGACGGGGAGACATCCGGGTGTCGGTGCGCGGTGTGTGAGGTGGAGTGGAGTTCTGGGATAGGGATGAGTATTATTGGGGGGTATAAGGGGGGGAGGGAAGAGGTGTGAGAGAGAGAAATGGCGGGAGCAGAGGACAGAGAGAGCACCATGGAGGGGAGGGAGATGGAGCCTGAGGGGGAGGACAGAGAGGCGGCGGGGAGTTCAGGTACAACCGCTGACCACCTGTGTGCTTCATATATGTATATAGGGACCCCCCCTGTCCTCCATTATTAGGGACCCCCCCTGTCCTCCATTATTAGGGACCCCCCCTGTCCTTCATTATTAGGGACCCCCCCCTGTCCTTCATTATTAGGGACCCCCCCTGTCCTTCATTATTAGGGACCCCCCCTGTCCTTCATTATTAGGGACCCCCCCCTGTCCTCCATTATTAGGGACCCCCCCTGTCCGCCATTATTAGGGACCCCCCCTGTCCTTCATTATTAGGGACCCCCCTGTCCTCCATTATTAGGGACCCCCCCTGTCCTCCATTATTAGGGACCCCCCTGTCCTTCATTATTAGGGACCCCCCCCTGTCCTCCATTATTAGGGACCCCCCTGTCCTCCATTATTAGGGACCCCCCTGTCCTCCATTATTAGGGACCCCCCTGTCCTCCATTATTAGGGACCCCCCTGTCCTTCATTAGTAGGGACCCCCCTGTCCGCCATTATTAGGGACCCCCCCTGTCCTTCATTATTAGGGACCCCCCTGTCCTCCATTATTAGGGACCCCCCTGTCCTCCATTATTAGGGACCCCCCCCTGTCCTCCATTATTAGGGACCCCCCTGTCCTCCATTATTAGGGACCCCCCTGTCCTCCATTATTAGGGACCCCCCTGTCCTCCATTATTAGGGACCCCCCTGTCCTCCATTATTAGGGACCCCCCTGTCCTTCATTAGTAGGGACCCCCCCTGTCCTTCATTAGTAGGGACCCCCCCTGTCCATTATTAGGGACCCCCCCTGTCCTCCATTATTAGGGACCCCCCTGTCCTCCATTATTAGGGACCCCCCTGTCCTCCATTATTAGGGACCCCCCTGTCCTCCATTATTAGGGACCCCCCTGTCCATTATTAGGGACCCCCCTGTCCTTCATTATTAGGGACCCCCCCTGTCCTCCATTATTAGGGACCCCCCTGTCCTCCATTATTAGGGACCCCCCTGTCCTTCATTATTAGGGACCCCCCTGTCCTTCATTATTAAGGACCCCCCCGTCCTTCATTATTAGGGACCCCCCTGTCCTCCATTATTAGGGACCCCCTGTCCTCCATTATTAGGGACCCCCGTCCTTCATTATTAGGGACCCCCGTCCTTCATTATTAGGGACCCACCTGTCCTCCATTATTAGGGACCCCCTGTCCTTCATTATTAGGGACCCCCTGTCCTCCATTATTAGGGGACCCCCCTGTCCATTATTAGGGACTCCCGTCCTCCATTATTAGGGACCCCCCTGTCCATTATTAGGGACCCCCACTGTCCTCCATTATTAGGGACCCCCGTCCTTCATTATTAGGGACCCACCTGTCCTCCATTATTAGGGACCCCCTGTCCTTCATTATTAGGGACCCCCTGTCCTCCATTATTAGGGGACCCCCCTGTCCTTCATTAGTATGGATACCCCCCCCCCCCTGTTCTTCATTAGTAGGGACACCCCCCCCGTCCTTCATTAGTAGGGACCCCCCCCCTGTTCTTCATTAGTAGGGACACCCCCCCCCCGTCCTTCATTAGTAGGGACACCCCCCTGTCCTTCATTAGTAGGGACCCCCCCCCTGTCCTTCATTAGTAGGGACACCCCCCCCCCCCCGTCCTTCATTAGTAGGGACACCCCCCCCGTCCTTCATTAGTAGGGACACCCCCCCCCCCTGTCCTTCATTAGTAGGGACACCCCCCCCCCTGTCCTTCATTAGTAGGGACACCCCCCCCCCCCTGTCCTTCATTAGTAGGGACACCCCCCCCCCCTGTCCTTCATTAGTAGGGACACCCCCCCCCCTGTCCTTCATTAGTAGGGACACCCCCCCCCCTGTCCTTCATTAGTAGGGACACCCCCCCCCCGTCCTTCATTAGTAGGGACACCCCCCCCCCGTCCTTCATTAGTAGGGACACCCCCCCCCCCGTCCTTCATTATTAGGGACACCCCCCCCCCTGTCCTTCATTAGTAGGGACACCCCCCCCCTGTCCTTCATTAGTAGGGACACCCCCCCCTGTCCTTCATTAGTAGGGACACCCCCCCCCGTCCTTCATTAGTAGGGACACCCCCCCCCTGTCCTTCATTAGTAGGGACACCCCCCCCCTGTCCTTCATTAGTAGGGACCCCCCCCCCTGTCCTTCATTAGTAGGGACACCCCCCCCCTGTCCTTCATTAGTAGGGACACCCCCCCCCTGTCCTTCATTAGTAGGGACACCCCCCCCCCTGTCCTTCATTAGTAGGGACACCCCCCCCCGTCCTTCATTAGTAGGGACACCCCCCCCCCGTCCTTCATTAGTAGGGACACCCCCCCCGTCCTTCATTAGTAGGGACACCCCCCCCGTCCTTCATTAGTAGGGACACCCCCCCCGTCCTTCATTAGTAGGGACACCCCCCCCGTCCTTCATTAGTAGGGACACCCCCCCCCCCGTCCTTCATTAGTAGGGACACCCCCCCCCCCGTCCTTCATTAGTAGGGACACCCCCCCCGTCCTTCATTAGTAGGGACACCCCCCCCGTCCTTCATTAGTAGGGACACCCCCCCCGTCCTTCATTAGTAGGGACCCCCCCCCCCCCGTCCTTCATTAGTAGGGACACCCCCCCCCCCCGTCCTTCATTAGTAGGGACACCCCCCGTCCTTCATTAGTAGGGACACCCCCCGTCCTTCATTAGTAGGGACACCCCCCGTCCTTCATTAGTAGGGACACCCCCCCGTCCTTCATTAGTAGGGACACCCCCCCCCCCCCCGTCCTTCATTAGTAGGGACACCCCCCCCCGTCCTTCATTAGTAGGGACACCCTCCCCTGTCCTTCATTATTAGGGACACCCTCCCCTGTCCTTCATTATTAGGGACACCCCCCCCCTGTCCTTCATTATTAGGGACACACCCCCCCCCCCTGTCCTTCATTATTAGGGACACACCCCCCCCCCCTGTCCTTCATTATTAGGGACACCCTCCCTGTCCTTCATTATTAGGGACACCCTCCCCGCCTGTCCATTAGAAGGGACACCCCCCCCCCCCTCTCACCCTTCTTTTTATATGGACTCCCACCCTTCATTTTGTAGGGACTAAGCTAAACTCCCCCCCCCCCCCCCCCCCAGTGGCCCTCATTTTGTCCGGGTGCTGTCTCTCTATAGATACCCGATCCCTAACCCAAGCCCAATAAATGTAGACCTGGAATTCTGTGGTGTAATCCGCCATGATCTCCATTATTGGGGGGGGGGGGGGGGGGGGTTCCCTTTTCCCAAATCATCAGTTCTGGGGGAGTTGTCCCTATGTGGGAGTGTTGGGGGAGGGGTGATGTGTATAGTAACCCTTTGTGTTCTGTGTGCAGATTCCTCCCTCTGTGTGATGCCCAGCTCAGCCATGAAGAAAAAGGTAAGGGTCACCCCTGGGGGGGTAAATCTCCCCGCTGCTCCTCATCTCATCACCGCGTGTCATCTCTGTGCGAACGTTCCACCGCTCTTCATTTCATCCACCAAATTATATGGGCCAGATTCAGGTACAAATACGTTACGCTGCGGCGGCGTAACGTATCCCACTTACGTTACACCGCCGCAGGTTTACAGCGTAAGTGCCTGATTCACAAAGCTCTTACCTGTAAACTTGCGGCGGTGTAACGTAAATCCGCTCGGCGCAAGCCCGCCTAATTCAAATGGGGCGGGCGCCATTTAAATTAGGCGCGTTCCCGCGCCGAACGTACTGCGCATGCTCCGTCCGTCAAATTACCCGACGTGCATTGCGCTAAATGACGTCGCAAGGACGTCATTGGTTTCGACGTTAGCGTAAATGGCGTCCAGCGCCATTCACGGACGACTTGCGCAAACGACGTGAAATTTCGACGCGGGAACGACGGCCACACTTAACATTGGCTAGACCACCTAGAGGGCAGCCTTAACTTTACGACGCGTATCGCTACGGAAACAACGTGAATTTAGATCGACGGGCAAAGCGGACGTTCGTGAATCGCCGTAACGAGTCATTTGCATATTCTACGCCGACCGCAATGGAATCGCCACCTAGCAGCCGGCCTAGAATTGCAGCCTAAGGCTGCATTCACACCTCGGCGTACAAAATAGCGGCGTTTTGTCCCGCAAATTTGCGGCGACAAATAGCGGCGTTTTGTCCCGCAAATTTGCGGCGACAAATAGCGGCGTTTTGTCCCGCGAATTGCGGCGACAAATAGCGGCGTTTTGTCCCGCGATTTGCGGCGACAAAACGCCGCGATTGTGAATGCAGCCTTCACCCCCTCTATGGAGATGGTTCACATCTCCTATGCCGAAAGCCGCCTGGAAAAAAAGGTCCGTGCATGTTAAATCATCCCTCTGGCGTCTCGGGGCTGCAGCGGCGTCGCACTACAGGCGTATATACGCCTAGGTGTGAACGGGGGCTTAGATCCGACAGTGTAACACAGTTACACCTGTCGGATCTTAGAGCTATCTATGCGTACCTGATTCTATGAATCAGGCGCATAGATACGACAATCGTATCTCAGAGATACGACGGCGTATCTCTTCTGTGAATCTGGCCCACTGTGTCTACTAAATGACCGTTCTTTTAGAAGACTAGAATGTGGCGAAAGCGAAATCGCAAATTTGTTGGCGAAATGAACCCTGCGCTACGACATAAGAATACGTAGGGGGCGTCTACTAAGCGGCTTAAAGAAAAATGAAAATAGAACTACAGGCGGTCCCCCCCCGGGGGTTATAAACATCCGACTTACAAAACGGAGGGAGACAACAGGAAGTTTCCACAACAACCCCAAATTTTCTAAATTCAGGAGGAGCCGCGGCGATCTATGCCCAGAAGTGGGAGCAAATACCTGTATTACTCGGGGATCTGCTCTCCCCCGCCCCTCCCCCTTTTTGAAAGGGGGCAGGAATTCCGAAAAGCGGAAGTTTCATTTTTTTTTTTTTTTTTTGTGGAATTCCGCTTTAACCCCTTCAATACCGGGCATTTCCACCCCTTCCTGCCCAGGCCAATTTTCAGCGCCGTCGCGCTTTGAATGACAATTGCGCGGTCATGCGACGTGGTTCCCAAATTAATTTTTTTTTTTTTTTTTTTTTTTTTTTTTTTTCACAAATAGAGCTTTCTTTTGGTGGTATTTGATCACCTCTGCGGTTTTTATTTTTTGCGCTATAAACAAAAAAAAAAAACAATTTTGAAAAAAAACACTGGGCCAGATTCAGAGAAGAAGTACGCCGGAGTATGTTCTGATACTCCGGCGTACTTTCAAATTTGCCGCGTCGTATCTTAATTTGTAATTCGCAAACAGAGATACGATGGCTTTTGGCTAAGATCCGACAGGCGTACGCCTTCGGATCTTAGGATGCAATACTTCGGCGACCGCTGGGTGGAGTTCGCGTCGTTTTCTGCGTCGGGTATGCAAATTGGCTGATTACGGCGATCCACGAAGGTACGCGCGTTCGTCGCATTCTCTTACGTTGTCGCTAGTCGGTTTTTCCCGTCGCTAACATAAGCCTGCTTTTTCATGGCTTACATTTAGACCGGCCATGTTAAAGTATGGCCGTCGTTCCCGCGTTTTTTTGCGCAAGACGTCCGGGAATACGAAAGTACGTTACGCACGTTGCGTAACACAGGGCGCCGTATTTCGCGCAAAGCACAGCGGGACATTTCCTAACGGAGCATGCGCAGAATGTTCGGCGCGGGAACGCGCCTAATTTAAATGGTACACGCCCCATTTGAATTAGGCAGGCTTGCGCCGGACGTCTTTACGTTACGCCGCCGCAAGTTTACAGGCAAGTGCTTTGTGAATCAAGCACTTGCGCTGAAAACTTGCGGCGGAGTAACGTAAAAGACATGCGTTACGCCCCGCAAAGATATGTGAATCTGGCCCACTATCTTTTACTTTTTGCTATAATATCCGATGTGATCAGATAAATAAAAAATAAGATAAAAAAAAGTATCACGGACAGTACTCAATTTTTGCTCTCTCACTGACAGGACGCGGATCTCTGTGTTTATACACAGAGATCCACGTCCCTGGCTCTGCAAATGCCAATCGCGGCTGCCAGGCACGTGCATCGGCTGCCGCGGGAATGGATTTTTCCCGATGCGCGCCCAGTGTGGCGCGCGGGGAACTTGTAAACAGGAGGACGTCGTCCTGGCAATTGAGTGCCGCGCTGTGGACGTCTTTTGTCTGTAGCGCGGGCCCGAAGAGCTTAAGATCAAACCTACAGACCCAATCTTGTTTGTAACCCGGGGTATTTTATTTTTTGGATAGAGTAAGGGAGGGTCATAACTTCTGTTAGTGTGTTTTTTTTTTTTGTTTTTGGCCATCTGTGTCCCATAGAGATTTCCCTTCACTTCCTGTCCCACAGCCAAACAGGAAGTGAGAGGCAATCCCCCCCCCCCATTACTTTTCTGAAGAAGATCCAGAATTTGGTATTTTCTTTCTTTTTTTTTTATTATCAAAATTTTTATTAATTTTTCAACATTTCCATTTAACAATATGTTACATTATATCACACCATTGTACAATAAACATCCTTATCTATATCCCGTCTCCCCCCCCCCGGGGAAATAAAGAGAGGAAAAGAAAATAATAAAAAAAATAAAAAAAAAATAAAAAGGGGAGAAAAATTATCCCCCCCCCACCCTCACTTATTCCCAGCGGCTCTCACCCCCCCCCCTCCCCTCCAAACACCCAAAAAAAAACATAATAAAAAAATAAAAAATTGACTCCTTAGATATGAGGCTTCTAAAAAGCCATTCTATAACTTATTCCCCATTATTCCTTATTCCTTGTTAACCCATCCCCTAAAAACACTTTTACCAAGTGTTTAAAATCTGAGGCCGCCAGAAGGCCATAAAACCACTAATAACTTACCCCCCCACTTTTTATATCCCACCCTTCTTCCCTTCTCTATTCCACACACAAACCCCGGAAGAAAAAAAAACACACACACACCTTATTATGTAATATATCCCCGTCCCACCCTCTGTGCCCCCCCAGTGCCGCACGGGAATTCTTATTGAGAGCTAAAAAAAAAACAAAAAAGAAAAAAAAAAGAAGAAAAAAAGAAAAGAAAAAGGACACACAAATTAGTCTCCACCCCCCCCCCCCCCCCCCAACAGGCTATCCACTTACGTTTTCCTACAGCTCCTTAAATTATTCAATCTCTAGCGAGAGTTTTTCCCATTCTGACCATATTACTCTAAACTTTTCCTTTCTATCTTTAACCCTGGAAATCCATCTTTCTGCCTCCATAATTAAATTCACTTCTCTCTTCCATTCAAGAATAGTAGGCCTTTTATCCTGTTTCCATAATCTAGGTATTAATAATTTTGCCGCATTTAATAAATGAGGCGTAATGCTCTCCTTATATGATCCCATGGACCTCGCTGACCCGCGGAATAGGAAGTTTAAAGGTGTCAGTTCTATTTCCTCGCGAGATAGCCTTCCAACCCAAGGGGAAATCTCTTGCCAAAATCCTCTGATCTTTGGGCATGACCACCACAGGTGGAGTAGGGTGGCCTCCTGTCCACATCCCCTCCAACACCTACTGTCCGCAAGCCTATACATCTGTGCCAATCTTACTGGGGTTCTATACCACCTAGATCAGTGGTTCTCAACCTTTCTAGTGCCGTGACCCCTTGATAAAATTTCCCAAGTTGCGGGGACCCCTAACAGTAAAATTATTTTCGTAGCGTGGGTCGTCAGTATCCAAGGCAAGTAATTTGTGCCCCTAACCCATGGACATTTAGCGCTCCTTGAGTCCCTTTCACTCATACAGTATTAAAACCCCTTATGGTACATTTGAGGATGTACCCCTCTTTCTATTTGTTCTCCTTTATTTCCCTTTTTTCCCCCCCCCATGCCTCTCTAGCCATCTTTTGCTCCCCTTTTCTTTGTTCCTTCCCCTCTTTTTCTCTCCCTTCCATGTAGTCTCTATTTTTATTCCTTCTCTTATTTCTTGGTGGGGTAAATAGGATCAATGGCAATGCTGGTGGGGAGTTGGGATCAGTGGCAGTGCTGGGGGGAGTTCTGATCAGTGAACTTAGGTGCTCTTAATCAAGGTCATCTGCTGATCTGAGAACTGTAGTGGGGACTTTTAATGGCAACTATAATCACAGGTAGGGTTACTCCGCATTCACGGTGTCTCAGACTTTGTGGTGTCTCGCAGAAGTGACATCTATGCTGAAATCAGGAGATAGGGTCTCCTCCAGCCTCTCCCACTTCACATTCCTCACGTCAGCTGACATCTAGTCACTGCCCCCCCAGCCATGTCGTGAACTAAATGGGTGGCTGCGGGCTCCAGGAACAGCCCAGGATTTGGTGACCCCCTGGAAAATCCTCATTTGACCCCCAAGGGGGTCCCGACCCCCAGGTTGAGAACCACTGACCTAGATAGAAATTTATAGGACATCTCTTGAATCTGTGAGCTTACAGATGTATGGTGTGCGGTATTTTCTTTCAATGATAAACTGCGATCTGTGAAACGATTTTTTTTTTTTTAGGGTGTCATTAACTTTGACACTGGCAGCGGTTTGCAGGAAAGATGCGATACGGGAAACTGGCACTGGAATCGCACTGGTTCCCTCATTGCGTATGTGTGATCCCGGGCTAAAGAAACAAGTCCCTTAGACGTTAAAATCAAATCTAGTTTCAACTTAAAGGGGTTGTAAAGGGAAAAAAAATTTTTTCCTCCTAAATAGCTTCCTTTACCTTAGTGCAGTCCTCCTTCACTTACCTCATCCTTCCATTTTGCTTTTAAATGTCCTTATTTCTTCTGAGAAATCCTCACTTCCTGTTCTTCTGTCTGTAACTCCACACAGTAATGCAAGGCTTTCTCCCTGGTGTGGAGCGTCGTGCTCGCCCCCTCCCTTGGACTACAGGAGAGTCAGGACGCTCTCTATGTTGCAGATAAAGGAGCTGTGTGTTAGTGGGCATCCTGACTCTCCTGTAGTCCAAGGGAGGGGGCGAGCACGACACTCCACACCAGGGAGAAAGCCTTGCATTACTGTGTGGAGTTACAGACAGAAGAACAGGAAGTGAGGATTTCTCAGAAGAAATAAGGACATTTTAAAAGCAAAATGGAAGGATGAGGTAAGTGAAGGAGGACTGCACTAAGGTAAAGGAAGATATTAAGGAAACATTTTTTTACTTTTACAACCCCTTAACCACTTAAGGACCGCCTCCTGCACATATACGTCAGCAGAATGGCACGGCTGGGCACATGTACGTTTTGTAGATGTACCCAGCCGTGGGTCACGGGCGCGCTCCCGCGACCTGGTCCGAAGCTCCGGGACCAGCAGACCCGATCGCCGCTGGAGACCCGCGATCGGTCCCCGGAGCTGAAGAACGGGGAGAGCCGTGTGTAAACACAGCTTCCCCGTGCTTCACTGTGGTAGCTGCATCGATCGTGTGATCCCTTTTTATAGGGGGGACACAATCGATGACGTCACACCTACAGCCACACCCCCCTACAGTTGTAAACACACTTTAGGGAACACATAACCACATCAGCGCCCCCTAGTGGTTAACTCCCAAACTGAAACTGTCATTTTCACAATAAACAATGCATTTTAAATGCATTTTTTGCTGTGAAAATGACAATGGTCCCAAAAATGTGTCAAAATTGGCCGATGTGTCCGCCATAAAGTCACGAAAAAAATCGCTGATCGCCGCCATTAGTAGTAAGAAAAAAAATAATAATAAAAATGCAATAAAACTATCCCCCTTTTTGTAAACGCTATAAATTTTGCGCAAACCAACCGATAAACGCTTATTGCAATTTTTTTTTTTTTTTAACCAAAAATAGGTAGAAGAATACGTATCGGCCTAAACTGAGGAAAAAGATATATATTTTTTTTTTTATATATTTTTGGGGGATATTTATTGTCAGTTAAAGCGACGCAGTGCCGAATCACAAAAAGGGGCAAGGTCCTTTAGCTGTATTTTGGTCCGGGTCTTAAGTGGTTACAATACTTGGCAGGATCAGCAGGGATTTTTTTTTTCGGGGAGTGGCAGATATTACAAACGTGTTTGTATATTTTTATTATTTTTTTTTAATGACAAATACAAAAAAAATTGATATACAAGTAGCGTCACATCATAACCGAGTATAAAAAAAAAAAAAAGAGGTTGTAGCAATATGGTTACATTTAATGAAGGTACAACATTTAGATGGAGGTTTTATAGAGTTTACATAAAAAAATAAAATGTAAGATCGCGCTCTTTACAGGTGGATCATATATGGTGACTTATGAAGAGAACCATTCTATTTTACAGGTGCTGTTGATGGGGAAGAGCGGGTCCGGGAAGACCAGTATGAGATCCATTATCTTTGCAAATTACATCGCACGGGACACTCGTCGCCTGGGAGCCACAAGTAAGTATTTGCTTAGAAAAAAAAACAAAAAACGTTTATATTGATATAAACAAACAGCCACAATGTAACCGCTTGCCGATTTTTTTTTTTTTTTTTTTTTTGTATAACTTGGATATACGGCGGAAAGTTGGCCCTGCTGTGCCAGATCACATACCTAGTATGTGATTTTTGTCACTTCTGGGTAGGGGGCGCGTGGGACTTAAAGTGGAGGTTCACCCAAAATATACATTTTTAACATTAGATTGAGGCTAATTAAGGGGAGCAGAAACGGGTATTTTTTTTAAAATCAATGCCATACTTACCGTTGTAGAGATAGATGTTCTCCCACCGCTTCCGGGTATGGGCTGCGGGACTGGGCGTTCCTATTTGATTGACAGCCTTTCCGACGGTAGCATTCAGCGCGTCACGAGTTTCCGCAAGTAGCCGAACATCGGTGCGCAGGCGCTGTATAGAGCCGCACCGACGTTCGGCTTCTTTCGGCAACTGGTGACGCGCTGTATGCGACCGTCGGAAGGCTGTCAATCAAATAGGAACGCCCAGTCCTGAAGATCATACCCGGAAGCAGCGGGAGAACATCTATCTCTAAAACGGTAAGTACGGCATTGATTTAAAAAAAAAATACCCATTTCTGCTTCCCTTAATTAGCCTAAATCTAATGATGATTTTTTTTTTTTTCGGGTGAACTCCTGCTTTAACACAACAAAATCTGATCAGCAGGTTCCTGCTAATAGATTACCACCGATACCCACTGATCATCCTGGACAAGCGCAACATGTAAACAAGGCAGAGCTCTGTCCTGTCAGTGGGGGAAGTAATGGATCTTCTTACCTGATGGTAACCTCTTCCCAGCCAGTGTCATTACTACAGTGACAGTGAATATTTTTTAGCACTGATCCACTGTATTAGTGTCACTGGTCCCCAAAAAGTATCCGCTTGTCCGCCACAATATAGCAGTGCGGTTGGAAGTCGCTGATCACCGCCATGGCTAGTATTAAAAAAAAGAATATTCCCAGTGTATACCCCATAGTTTGTAGACGCTATAACTTTTTCGCAAACAATATACCGTATTTATAGGCGTATACCGCGCACTTTTTTGCCCTGAAAAACAGGGCAAAATCGTGGGTGCGCGATATACGCCGATCGGCTCTTTGTTCGAACCACTGCGCCGACATATACCGAGCGCAGTACACTCGGGTATAGTCGGGCATGCTCGGCTCCTCTCGCGGTCACGTCGTCTAGGTCCTGTACGTCGTTTATGCGAGAGGAGCCGGGCTCGCCCGAGTGTACTCTGCTCGGTATATGTCGGCGCAGTGGTTCGAACACAGCGCGGGAAGCGGGGATGGCTGCAGAAGGACGCCGGACTGGACGAGGCCGCCGATGGACGACGGGCAGGACGCGATGGACCACGGGCAAGACACCAACGAGGGGCATCCAAACTGTAAGTATTTTTTTTTTGCAGGAATCTTCCTTCAAGTTCGGGGGTGCGCGCTATACGCTGTGGCATGTTATAGCCCGATAAATACGGGACGCTTATTGGGCGTTTTTCCTTTACCAAAAACATGTGGCAGAATATATATTGGCCTAAATTTGAGGATTTTTTTTTTTTTTAATAGCGCAAAAAAACGTGCTGATCAAATAAAACCAAAAGAAAGCTCTATTGGTGGGGGGGCATACATTTTATTTGGCTACAGGGTGTGCAATTGTCAGTTAAAGTATCGCAGTGCCCTATCGCAAAAATGGCCTGGTCATGAGTACGGGGTGGGTAAATCTTCCAGAGGGCAAGTGGCTAATCATATATTTTATGTAAACAAACCTCAGCCCCCCAATGTAACCATTGTGGGTTTTTTTTTTTTTTGCAGTTGATGTTGAACACTCTCATGTGCGATTCTTGGGTAACCTGGTGTTAAATCTTTGGGATTGCGGTGGGTAAGTACAGTATTCCTAAGCAAGTACAATACTGAGTAGATGTTTTATACTCCATTTCAACCAAATACAGTAAAACCTTGGTTTGAGAGTACCTTGGTTTGCAAGATGAGCGAAATGTTTTAATAAATTATGCCTTGATATACAAGCGATGTCTTGATATAAGAGTAGCGTCATGTCACAACGGAGTATAAAAAAGAAGAGAGGAGCCTCTAAGTGTAGCACTATGGTTACATTTAATGAAGGAAGGTACAACATTCAGCAACTTATTGCTACACTTAGAGGCGCCTCTCTTCTCTTTTATACCCTGTAAAAAAAAAAATGCTTTGATATACAAGTGCTTTGGATTACAAGCATGTTTCTGAAACGTATTATGCTCGCAATCCAAGGTTTTACTGTATTGACCCCCCTGCACTTGTGTATATGTGGCAGAACAGCAGGGGGTCTTAACGCTGTGCTGCCCCATACATGGGTAGAGCCGGCCTCTATTCTGTGCTGGGAGTTCACCTCCAGTACTGTGACCACACTGACGGCTCCTGGTCACTGTTTACAATCAGGAGCCTGGTAAGATGGGCTTCTTAATCGCATTACCACTGACACAGCTAGTCATAGTGACCACATGACCGGGAACCACTTTCCTTTTATAAAATAAAAAGTGTCCGTACCTTGAGTGTGGCCTGGTATCATCAGCCTCTTGTAGTCCATTTATAGCAGGGCTGGGATGTGAAAGGGAGAAGCGTCATAAGGAGTCAGTTCATGTGATGACCAAAAGCATCCTGATAGGAGAGAGCGGAGTGGCAGAGGATGCTGTGTCGGTTCTCTTGGAGAAATTGGGCTGAATGATGCTGGGGATAACACTAAGGACACCTAGTGGCAGGAGAAAAGGAAACTCTCTGGATTGATACTGAGTATTGCAGCAAGAGCTATTTATTATTTTTAATGGATAATGCATCTTAAAGCGGAGCTCCACCCTAAAGTGGAACTCGCGCTGATTGGAACCCTCCCCCCCTCCGGTGTCACATTTGACACCTTTCAGGGGGGAGGGGGGTGCAGATACCTGTCTAAAGGGCATTGCATCACATCCCGTCGCCCCCCTCCCCGTTGTGTGCTGGGAACACTCGGCTCCCAGCACACAGCGGGAGTCAATCGGCGGGCGCAGCGCGACCATAGGGAACCAGGCAGTGAAGCCGGAGCGCTTCACTTCCTGGTTCCCTCACAGGGGATAGCGGGGGGGGGCAGCAGAGTGACGAGAGATCGCTCATACTCTGCTGCGGACGGCGCTGGACTCCAGGACAGGTAAGTGTCCTAATATTAAAAGTCAGCAGCTGCAGTATTTGTAGCTGCTGGCTTTTAATATTTTTTTTGCCGGACATCCACTTTAACCACTTAAGCCCCGGACCATATTGCTGGTCAAAGACCAGGCCACTTTTTGCGATTCGGCACTGCGGTCGTGCGATGTGGCTCCCAAACAAAATTTGGACTCTCCTCTTCGTGTTTTTTTTTTTTTGGGGGGGGGGGGGGCAGTGACCCTAATACAGTGATCAGTGCTAAAAATATGCATGGTCACTGTACTAATGACACAAAGAAGGGGTTACCATCAGGGGCGATCAAAGGGTTAACTGTGTACCTAGCCAGTGGTTTCTTACTGTGGGGGGGTGGGTGCTTTTACTAGGGGAAGGCATGAATCCATGTCTCTGCTTTGCAGGAACACAGAACCCATGTCTTCTGTACTGACAGAATGGCGATCTGTTTTGTTTACATAGGCAGACTACCGTTCTGCCTGTGTAACGAATGATCAGCGGGTGCCAGTGGACAGCCGAAGTGAGCCGCTGGCGGCATGTATTGGCACCCTCTACCTGGAAGTTCAGGATCGTGTGTGTGTGTATTCATTATCCTGCACAGCGTGGCTGCTCTATAGCGGTAAAACTGCTAAAGGGTGGTTGGCAACTGGTTATTGAAGATTCTAGAAGGCTTGTTCCCCATCTACAGGTGGGGCCAGTGGGCAGTTGTTCCTGTTGCCCATCTACAGGTGGGGGCAGTGGCCAGTTGGGGGGTACCATTGCCCTTCTGCAGTTTGCGGGGTACTGTTGCCCATCTGCAGATGGGGGCAGTGGCCAGTTGGGGGGTACTGTTGCCCACCTACAGGTGGGGGGGAGCAGTGGCCAATTGTGGGTACTGTTTCCCATCTACAGGGAGGCAGTGGCCAGTTGTTATTGGTACTGTTTTTCTTATCTACAGGTGGGGGCAGTGGCCAGTTGTTGGTGCTGTTTCCCCCATCTACAGGGGAGGCAGTGGCCAGTTGTTGGTGCTGTTTCCCCCATCTACAGGGAGGGCAGTGGCCAGTTGTTGGTGCTGTTTCCCCCATCTACAGGGAGGGCAGTGGCCAGTTGTTGGTGCTGTTTCCTATCTACAGGGGGGGGGGGGGGGCAGTGGCCAGTTGGGGGGTGCTGTTTCCCCCATCTACAGGGGGGGCAGTGGCCAGTTGGGGGGTGCTGTTTCCCCCATCTACAGGGGGGGCAGTGGCCAGTTGGGGGGTGCTGTTTCCCCCATCTACAGGGGGGGCAGTGGCCAGTTGTTGGTGCTGTTTCCCATCTACAGGGGGGGGGGGGGTCAGTGGCCAGTTGGGGGGTGCTGTTTCCCCTCTACAGATGGGGGCAGAGGCCAGTTGTTGGTGCTGTTTCCCCCATCTACAGGGGGGGCAGTGGCCATTTGGGGGTGCTGTTTCCCCTCTACAGATGGGGGCAGTGGCCAGTTGGGGGGGTGCTGTTTTTCCCATCTACAGGGGGGGCAGTGGCCAGTTGGGGGTGCTGTTTCCCATCTACAGGGGGGGGGGGGCAGTGGCCAGTTGTGGGTGCTGTTTCCCATCTACAGGGGGGGGGGGGGCAGTGGCCAGTTGTGGGTGCTGTTTCCCATCTACAGATGGGGGCAGTGGCCAGTTGGGGGTGCTGTTTTTTTTACGATCTACAGGTGGAGCAGTGGCCAGTTGCTGTTGCCCATCTACAACCTATTCTTTGAAAGTATTGAACTCTCTGCATGCTTTTGATATTAAGAAATAACCAGCTTAATTATTGCAGAGCAGATGGAGTAATCTGTTTTGTTGTCGTTCAGTCAGGACACGTTCATGGAGAATTACTTCACCAGTCAGCGGGACAACATATTCCGCAACGTGGAAGTTCTCATCTACGTTTTTGACGTTGAGAGCCGCGAGCTGGAGAAAGACATGCATTACTATCAGTCCTGTTTAGAAGCCATCTTGCAGAACTCTCCCGATGCCAAAGTGTTTTGTCTGGTACACAAGATGGATTTGGTGCAGGAAGATCAACGAGATCTGGTGAGTACGGAGTCGGTCTGTAAGTTCTTTCATGAGACCAGGCATAAGGGTTCAGCATAAAGTACAGCTCCGGTGAGCACTTCCTTAATGGAAATTGCAGCAGGCAGGGCTAGGTGTGTTTGCTTTAAAAAAAAAAAAAAAAAAAAAACGTCCTCAATTACCCCTAACGGGTCATGTTTTCAGGCTTTCCATTATTTTGCAAAGTTGAGTTGATTAGTTTCACTGCCTTAGTAATTACCACAGCCATTTTTTTCATCTGAGGGAAATCCTGACAACATTGACCTGTTGAGGGGGACATGAGGACTGGAGTTGAGAAACATTGAGTTGAAGCACTGGTTATCAACCCTGTCCTCAGGGCCCACTAACAGGCCAGATTTTATGTATTACCTTTGGGGAGATGCGGACTAGAATACTGCAATTACTGAGCAGCAAATATCACCTGTGATGTATTTCAGTTATCTTGCAAACCTGGCCTGTTAGTGGGCCCTGAGGACAGACGCTGAGTGTATGACTCAGGAATGCACCCGCAAGATAACGCCCCCTAGGAGAAGCTCTCTCCCAAGAGGGTTATCTAATGCAGGGAGGAGCCGTGAGGGACCCCAGAAGAGGATGTTCGTGGGGGCACAGTGGAGGTAAGTATGACTTGTTTTGTTAAAAAGGGAACATTTTAGTATCACTTTAAGTTCCACTGCTAAAGAATGTTGTGGTACCGGGCAGACTGCCCGGATTTTTTTTCTTCCTTTTGAAAGCTGTGGCTTCAGTAGAGCAGAGAATTCTCTGCCTAGAAAGATCAGAAATACTTTGTCAAGATCGCAACGGGGAAAAAAATCGCGATAACGATTCTTGACGATTATTCGTGCAGCTCTATTTAGAACCCACTAATTTTGGGTGTTTGTGGTGTGTGTGTTTTTTATTTATTTTTTTTGCTGCTCAAAAACGCCACTGCCCAAAACTGCTAACAGCCTATGTGTGTATGGACACATAGGATAACATGGAGAGTTTAATTACTGTACAAAAAATGTCTACAGCCAAAAGCGGCTGCTGTAAAAATGTCAAATGTCCAGTGTGCATGAGGCCTAAGGGGAGCGAAGAACCAGGGAAGGCAATTTATAAAACAGATTTGACGTTGGCTTTAATCTCTTAGAGCAGTGGTTCTCAACCTTACTAGTGCCGTGACCCCTTAATAAAATTTCCAAAAGTTGTGGGGACCCACTAACAGTAAAATTATTTTCGTAGCGTGAGTTGTCAGCATCCAAGGCAAGACAAGTAATTTGCACCCCTAACCCACGAACATTTAGCGCTCCCTGAGTCCTTTCCACTTGTACAGTATTAAAACTCCTTATGGTACATTTTAGGATGTACCACTCTCTCTTTCTAGCTCTCTCAGGAGATAGGGTCTCCCCCAGCCCCTCCCACTTCACATTCCTCACCAGTCAACTGACCTCTAGTCTCTGCCCCCAGCCATGCCGTGATCTGAATGGGTGGCTGTGAAGAGGCTGAGTGGGCGGCTACGGGCTCCAGAGACAGCCCAGGTGGGCTTCCGCAGGCTCCAGGGACAGCCCGGGTGGGCTTCCGCAGGCTCCAGGGACAGCCCGGGTGGGCTTCCGCAGGCTCCAGGGACAGCCCGGGTGGGCTTCCGCAGGCTCCAGGGACAGCCCAGGGGGGCTTCCGCAGGCTCCAGGGACAGACCAGGGGGGCTTCCGCAGGCTCCAGGGACAGCCCAGGTGGGCAGCCGCACAAAGGCTGGGAGAGTGGTACGGGCTTCAGGAACAGCCCAGGATTTGGTGACCCCTGGAAAATCAACATTTGACCCCCATGGGGGTCCCGACCCCCAGGTTGAGAACCACTGTCTTAGAGGTTCTAATACAGTGGTTCTTAACCTGGGTTCCATCGAACCCCAGGGGTTCGGTGAGTGAGTCTCGGGGGTTCGGCGGAGGTCACACAGGGCAGGGGCGGATGGGTGCCCTGGGCGATACCATTTCGTATAGGGGGGCGCAGCCGCAGGTGAAGCTCTGCCATGGCCGCCAGTGCGGCCAGCGGCACTGTACAAATTGTGTGCCGCGTGAACTACTGCATCCGGGACTGTCGCCTCCCGGCTCGCTTTCCTGTCTGCTGCAGCCTGTTTACTCCCCCTATGAAAGAGTCTCTTGGTCCCTTTCAGCGGCGTGACGTCACTCCACTCACGGCCGGAAGGGGGGGGGGGCTCGGAGTGCTGCGCAGAGAGCTGTGTGTCGGCGCTGCATGTGACGAGCTAGAGAGGCAAGGACTAGTCTCGAGGAGCCTGCCTGACTAGTGGAATTTATATATATATATATATATATATATATATATATATATATATATATATATATTCTCGGCCTCACTATGCCATCACATGCAGCCACTGTGCCCATCACACGCAAAATCATATTTTATTTTTCAAATTGAGAAGGGTTCTGTGAATGCGCATATGAAACTGGTGGGGTTCAGTACCTCCAACAAGGTTAAGAACCACTGTTCTAACACGTTCCATTTTACTGAACAAAAATGGGGGGGGGGGGGAAATGTATTGCAATGTCCCAACTGGAGAGATTTACTATTAACTTCCAACCCCCCCCCCCCCCAGATATTTAAGGAGCGAGAAGAGGATTTGAGGCGTCTCTCCAGACCTTTGGATTGTGCGTGTTTCAGGACCTCTATTTGGGATGAGACTCTATACAAGGTACCTAAATCCGGCCTTTGCCATGTAACATGCGTAGTTTAGTACAATGACAGCGGTATGAATGATTGGCGCTCTCCTCTGTGCTCAGGCCTGGTCCAGCATCGTCTATCAGCTCATTCCCAATGTGCAGCAGCTGGAATCCAACCTGCGGAATTTCGCTCAGATCATCGAGGCCGATGAAGTACTGCTATTCGAGAGAGCGACTTTTCTGGTGAGAGATCTGTGCACAGTATATCTGCAATTATTATGAATATTACTATTATGCTAAATGTTTTCTAACTGAGATTTTTCCTTTTCTTTTTTTTTAAGGTAATATCGCACTACCAGTGTAAGGAACAGAGGGACATTCATAGGTTTGAGAAGATTAGCAACATTATAAAACAGTTCAAATTAAGTTGCAGGTAAGAAAGTTATCAAAGCTTTTCATTTACTAACTCCAGGCAATGTTTACCATTTAGGGCCAGTTCACACCAGACGCAGTTCCGTGTGCACTAAAAATGCATGCACAGTGTTTTCTATGTATTGCAATGGCTCTAGTTCACACCATGCAGTCAGTTTCCGGTGCAGAAACTGACTGCATGGTGCCAACTAGAGCCATTGGAATACATGAAAAACACTGCATGCATTTTGTGCAGAAAAAAACACACGGAACTGCGTCTGGTGTGAACTGGCCCTTTAGTTCACACCAGACGCAGTTCCATACAGTTTTGTGTGCCTTATTTTTCTGCACTAAAAAATGCATGCACAGTGTTTTCCATGTAGTCCAATGGCTCTAGTTGGCACCATGCAGTCAGTTTATGGTGCAGATATGCACTGTGCATGCATTTTGAAAAAATAAAAAATTACCCCTAGGGGCTTTGAGTTGCAGCAAATTATAAAGAATATACAAGTTGGCAGCAAATTATAAAGAATATACAAGTTGGTAAAAAAGTAGAAATTTTATTTGATAGAATATTTAAAAAGAGAGCCCCAAATGGAAGACTCGGGATATGAGCTTGACAGAAAAAAATCAATCAAGGAAAAGGTCACACAATTAATATTGAATACAGATTAAACAGTACTGTGTACATGTAAACACTATGGGCAAAAAAACCTACGCGTTTCGACCTTAATAGTAGTCTTCTTCAGGGAGCAATAATTTAAATGCAGCCATAGATTCTAAAAAGAAAATACATACAAATAAGTAAATTATGTAACAAAAAACACAAGGAGGACCCATCTACCCCAAACATAAGTATAGATAACTGGGTGTAGGTAGTCCTCCTGCATGGATATAATACACAATGACGTAACCAAAAGATGCCACTTACCAAGACACATGTCGAGGAGCAGACCGGGACCGGGCACCGAGCCACACCATCAAAATACAACTCTGGACTGGGGTACCGGCGGGGAGGGGGGACAAGGAACCCCCTGGGTCAGTTGGAAAAGACTCCAAAGGGAGGCATAAGATGGAGAGACACCCCCTAGGCCTAAGAGAGGTCACAACCTGCGCGTCGAGGCCGCACCACCAGGTGGGAGGGGGGGGGGAGAGGCAACAACAAAGGCAGGGGAGAGGGGCAGAAAAAAATGCACACGGAACTGCGTCTGGTGTGAACTGGCCCTCAAAGTTGTTGTAAACCCCTTTGGGGAAGTTGCACCTACAGGTAAGCCTAGTATAAGGCTTACCTGTAGGTGCTTGCAATATCTCAGAGACCGTGTAGGTATTTGCAATTTCCCCGAGCACCGCTGCCTTTTGGGCATGCGCCGTCTTGAAAGGGCACTCTGTGCCGTTCCAAGCCGGGGTCATGCCGTGAAAAACGGCTCCAGCACGCATGCGCGGAGTGACGTCATCCCATTTTCGGCCAATCACTGCAGCGGAGCGGCGATACCCAAAAGTAACCTTCGGGAGAGATGTGTTTTAAATAATTGCTTGTATTGCCAAAAGCTCATTAATCGCAATCCGGGGGTACCACTGTACTTGTATAGTGCTGTCAATTTACACAGCGCTTTACATCTACATTGTACTATACATTCACATCAGTCCTTACCCTCAAGGAGCTTACGATCTAAGGTCCCTAACTCACATTCGTGTACTGGGGCCAATTTAGACAGGCTGCACATCCATGATGGGAATCTCCTGTGCCACCACATCCCAAAGGTGCCTCTATAGGATGAGATGTGGTGAGGTGTGGAGGCCATTGGAGGACAGGGACCTCATTGTCCAGTGGTTAGATGATTAAAGCTTTGTGACATGGTGACATTATCCTGCTGGAAGGAGCCATCAGAAGATGGGGACACTGGAGTCGTAAAGGGATGGACATGGTCAGCAACATCACTCAGGCAGGCCGTAGTGATTAAAAAATGCTGATTAAAAAGTGGTACTAAGGGGCCCAAAGTGTGCCAAGAAAATACTCGCCCCCCCCCCCCCCCCTTCCCCCATTACACCCCCACCCTGAACCGGTGATACAAGGGAGGATGGATCCATGAGCCAAATTCTGACCCCACCACGGCTGAAATCCAGACTCATCAGACCAGGCAACGTTCTCCCAATCTTCTATTGTCCAGTTTTGGTGATCCTGTGTGAATTGTAGCCTCAGTTTCCTGTTCTTAGCTGACAGGAGTGGCACCCGGTGTGGTCTTCTGCTGCTGTAGCCCATTTTTAAGGTTGGATGTGTTGTACGTTCAGAGATGGCATTCTGCATTCCTTGGGTGTAACAAACGTTTTTTTGAGTTACTGTTGCCTTTCTATCATCTGGAGCCAGTCTGCCCATTCTCCTCTGACCTCAACAAGGAAAGTGAGGTCTTCTCAGAACAGTGCACCCGCCTGGCCAACCTTTTACTATACACTGGGGGGTGGCGAGGGACATGTTAAGCTTTGATAATAAAACTGGAAGCTGATTGGTTTCCTTGCAGAGGTGCACCAGATTTTGCACTCTCAAGTCTTAGTAAATCATCCCTACAGTATATAAATACACTTTTGTACACACAATGCATGTGTAAACTCAAAGATTTCCTGCGGTGACATCCTCGCTGTTCTGCGCATAGCTGTGGCCCCACCCACCACAGGCGCCCTACAGGAGGGGGCGGACACAAGACCAGTCACCCTGCACAAGGGGAAAGCTGAGTTGTGGGAGGGGCCAGCAGGCTCCACCCACTACAGGCTGCCTGCAGAAAACTAATGGAGGCAGGCAAGGCCAGTCACCCTGCACAAGGATAGCTGGGTTGTGGGAGGGGCAGCAGGTTCCACCCTCTACAGGCTGCCTGCAAAAAACTAAAGGAGGGGGGCGGAGCCAGGCCAGTCACCCTGCACAAGGGGAGAGGGCAGCAGTGAGCGGTGTTTATCACAGAATTACACGTAGGTGTGAACTGAGGCTTGGCCGGAGTTCTTTATTCATTTCTATGGCCACATGTTGTTGGAGGTCCTTGCTGCAAATGTAAACCCCCCCCCCCCCCCCCCCACCACTGAACTTTGACAGTAAAGTTTTTTTTTTTTTTTTCTTCTGTCACGTATTTCTTATTGTTTACAGTAAACTGGCGGCCTCTTTCCAGAGCATGGAAGTCCGGAATTCCAACTTTGCTGCTTTCATAGATATCTTCACATCCAACACCTATGTCATGGTTGTAATGTCCGACCCCTCAATTCGTAAGTTTGTGGTTTAATTTTTATTTATTTTTTCTATTTTTTTTTTTGTAATAAAGCACAGTTGTGCCATGCGGAAGGGGGTAGGGTTCTGTTGAATTTTTGCAAGGCTGGTGTGTGTGTGTGTATACTCTTGATCTCTCAATCGATCTCTATCTCGATCTCTCTCGATCTCTCTCGATCCCTCTCTCTCTCGATCCCTCTCTCTCTCGATCCCTCTCTCTCTCTCGATCCCTCTCTCTCTCTCGATCCCTCTCTCTCTCTCGATCCCTCTCTCTCTCGATCCCTCTCTCTCTCGATCCCTCTCTCTCTCGATCTCTCGATCTCTCTCGATCTCTCTCGATCCCTCTCTCTCTCGATCCCTCTCTCTCTCTCGATCCCTCTCTCTCTCTCGATCCCTCTCTCTCTCTCGATCCCTCTCTCTCTCTCGATCCCTCTCTCTCTCTCGATCCCTCTCTCTCTCGATCCCTCTCTCTCTCGATCTCTCGATCTCTCTCGATCTCTCTCGATCTCTCTCGATCTCTCTCGATCTCTCTCTCGATCTCTCTCTCGATCTCTCTCTCGATCTCTCTCTCGATCTCTCTCTCGATCTCTCGATCTCTCTTGATCTCTCGATCTCACGATCTCTCTTGATCTCTCTCTCTCTCGATTAGTGTACCTCGAATGGGGGACTAGCCCTGCTGGAATCCACTGAGCCATCATTTGCTGTTTACTCTCTCAGCTCTCGCATCACATACACAGTCCCGCCTCCGCCGCTGCCATTGGACCAGTGTACTCCCTATCACAGAAGCCGGTCCAATGCCGATGGCGGGACTGTGTGTGTAAGAGCTGAGTAAACAGGAGACGACTTGGTGATTTCCTGCACGGGCTGTTTGAAATTGAGGCTGAAAAAACTACATTAATCAGTCTGCATTGATGGGATGCAGAGGGACATTGATCAGGCTGCATTGATGGGAGATGGGGAGGCTTCAGATGGGCATTGACCATTATTTTGCTTCAAAGTTGTTTTTTTAAAAAAATAAAAATGTTTTTCCTGAAACTTCCCTCTTAAAGGTAAATGTTTTTCTACCTTAATGCATTCTATGCAGTAAGGTGAAAAAACATCGGAGTATTAGCGCCCCCCTCGAAAGTCCTGCGCCGTGAACGCGTTTTCTTCTCGACCGTCTTCCCGGCTCATTCATTGGTTGATTGAAAGCAGCGCAGCCATTGGCTCGCACTGCTGTCAATCGTATCCAATGATATATAAAAAAATGTATTGAAATGCAAAACATACAAAAAATGTATCAAAAGCGTTTCATTGTAGACACATTGCACTGGCACTTTGTTACTTTATAGAGTGGGCAACTTCAATATTTAGGAACTAATATAAGATGCACGACCTAAGGGTCATGTTCACATGCATAATTTATCTAAGTAGATTCCTTTTTAGGTCAATGGTTTATGCACTTTAGGGTGTTTTTATTTTATTTTTTATTTTTATTTTTTCTTTCTTCTTTCTCCTCTCTCTTTTCCTCTCCTTCTGTAGTTTTTCCTTGTTTTCTTCCTCTTTCTTCTCCCAAACCCCTCCTTCTTTTTTTTTTTTTTTTTTGTTTTGTTGTTACCCTGGGCTCCTCTCTCCCCTTTTCTACAGATTATGCCAATATGGAGGGTCGGGTCGAAAATTATCTCTGCTAAATCTCTAGTCTAGATAACGATAATAAATATAAAATTTTTACTAGGGTTTAGGAGAATACGTTGAGACCGGTTTGAATGGGGATGGGAAATGTATGTTTATTTTGTTATATATAGGTATGCAAGATGGAATGTTTTTTTTTTTTTGTAATGATGTTGAAATGGAAAACCAATAAAGAATTATTTATAAAAGCGTTTCATTGTATAGTTTCAGGCTATATTGCTAGCGCCCTTCCTCAGATTGGAACATGTCACAATTGAAGTATTCTTTTCACCACATTTATAAGAAAGCATAATTGCAATCAATTGCATTAACAAGGTCATTATCCATCATCACATGTGTCAAAGATCTCTTTAATCAAAAATGGCAAGAGACTGGATACAAATTCCCATGCCCATTCCCACGCTTTTGATACACTTTTTGTATGTTTGTTTTTCATTCCAATACGTTTTTGTGCAGCAATCCTTTTGTACTTTCTATATACTGTACTATAGTGTAAGAAGAGTTTTTCAGCACATTTGTGTATATGTGTGTATATATAATATATATTTTACTTTTTTTTTTTTTTTCTTACAGCTTCAGCTGCAACTTTAATAAATATACGAAATGCAAGGAAACACTTTGAGAAGCTGGAACGCGTGGATGGTCCTAAGCACAGCCTGCTCATGCGTTGAGGTTTTACGCCGAGGTCACTAATTCCAGGACATTCTCGTTATGGAGACGCCCACCTCAGCACCCCATTTACAGTATAATTTTCTTGGTTTTTAAGAACGCCAGTGAGCTGCAGTGCACACGACTCCTAGTGCCCTGTGTACTTATGTTCACCCCTGGTCTGTCTTCTGGTCCCCTCATTCTCCTGGCTTCCATGTATGCAAATGCTGCTGACTGGGGAAGCCAGCGGCATGCTAGTGATCTGACCACTATGAAAGCGGTTTGTCCCTTCATGTGCATACATGTGGTCAGTACTTTAAAGCTGAACTCCAGGCAGATTTGACACATTCCTGCAGCTAGGTATTCATTACTTAAAATGCACCCAGGTGTAAGCATTTGGCTTGGAGTCAGCCTCTTGCAGCCCCTGGCAGAGGGGGGGGTGCATGATCGGGATCCAGTCATGCTGATAGGAGAAGACGCCAGAGGTATGATGTTTATTATGATCCTGCTGTTCTTTCACTGTCCAGCCAGCAGGCTTGGGGTGGAGAGAGGAAGACGCCACTGTTTTCCTTCTGCTGTCTATAACTGTAATGGGTGCTGTTCTCTACCTGGCTGCTAATCCTAGACCTGGATGGACAAACATACAAATCCTTTGGCGGGTAAAGCTGCTCCTGCCTTTTGTTTGCTTGGAGTTCAGCTTTACCAGCCCCCTTCCTGAAGACAGACGGGGCTGTACCTGATTACACGGGTCATTGGGTGTGTTTTTACTTTTTAGAGATTAGCGAGTCCCTGACCTTTAATCACCCAGCACAGGCGACTTCCGCATCACACCTGAGAGTCTCTGCGCTGCAAGTAAACACTCGGCTTGCACCCAAAATGTCTTCTGTTGGAAGATTGTGGTGTTACTTTGTGTTCAGATTTCCTACCTTGACCGGACCATCATCCACATCATCCTTCTTCTTTTTTAGGGTAGTCCTGCTTTTGGATCGGTTCTGACCTTTCTTTCTCTCTCTCTCTATGGTTATGTGAATTCTTTGTATTGGATTTAAACAAGAAAATGACGACTGACCTTTTAAACGACTTCTAATTTTGTCCCTTTATGTTTATACATTGCATTTGGTCCTTCATCTTAGTTGGGATAAAATTGAACTTTTTTGATGCGAAAAGTAGACTGTACTATTATATAAAAACACCTGCGTTTTATGCTTCAGAATAAAATATTTATGCTTGTTAAAGGTGTCTGTGTTTTATTTTTTATTTTTTTTTTTTTTACCAGCTCATGACCACGCCAGGGGTCAAGTCCTGGGGGAAAAAACTGTGGGAACTCCCAGCCAAGATCCACTCCCCCACCAAAAAAATAAATAAATAAATGATACGCTCATATGCATAATTACTAGTGCTGTCAAGCGATTAAAATTTCTAATCGCATTAATGTCATGGTTAACTCACGATTAATCGCGCGATTAAGGAGGTTCACCCTTTTTTTTTTTTTTTTTTTTTTTTTTTTTTTTATAATTGTGTTTTTTTATTTTTTTACATTTTGATCACTTTTATTGCTGTCACAAGGAATGTAAACATCCCTTGTGACAGCAATAGGTGGTGACAGGTACTCTTTATGGAGGGATCGGGGGTCTAAAAGACCTCCGAGCCCTCCTTTGCACTTCAAAGTATTCAGATCGCCGAAAACGGCGATTCTGAATACTGTGTACTTTTTTAAATCCGGCGCCATTGGCAGCTGAGAAACCCCGGAAGTGACGTCATGACGCCGCTTCCGTGGTTTCAATGCGTCGACTGAATCAAAGCCGTTTACGGCTTAGTGTCAGTCTCCGCCTGAACACAGAACGCGGCGGATGGAGGATCGGGTCTCCCGGTGGGACGGGAGGCCCGGTCAGAGCGGCGAAAGGCGGGGGGGGATGTCCCCTCCCGCTTCTCCGGCATAACAACCGAGCGGCTTTTAGCCGCATCGGTTGTGTTATGTTTGGATAGCCGATCGCCCGCTCTAAACAACGGTACCGGGATGATGCCTGCGGCGGCAGGCATCATCCCGGTATAACCCCCGAACGCCGAGGACGCATATATGCGTCCCGTCGGCGTGAAAGGGTTAAGAGGTACGTGCTGACAAAAAAAAAATGTTTTAAAGGGTGAACCTCGTTAATCGCGCGATAAAAAAATTGACGGCGTTAAAATGGGTTTGTGTTAACGCCGTTAATGCGTTTAACTGACAGCACTAATAATTACTAAACCGCATGTTTTTTTTTTTTTCCGATCCACTGTACCTTAGTAATCCTTTGTTACTGGCCGCTTCCTGTATATGGATTCATCGGGTATTGTGCGGGTATTCGGTCACTTCCTCGATGCCGCATTGCTCCAGGGAGCTTTTGTCATTGTTACCCGGAGACATTGCGGAGGTCTGCCGCGAGTTATCACGGGATTTAGAAAGAAGCACGTTTTTTAAGTCCTGCGATAACTCGCGACAGACCTCCGCAATGTCTCCTGGGAACAATGACAAAAGCTCCCAGTAGACATTGCGGCATCGAGGAAGTGAGGGAATACCCGCACACTATCTGATGAATCCATATACAGGAAGCGGCCAGTAACACAAAGGATTACTAAGGTTCTCCTGCCCCTGACAGTGACTCGAGCTGAGCATCGCCGCTTAGTGAAGGATTGGCTCAGCTGCTCTAGTCCTGCAAAGGGAACGGAGTTCCTGCTGTGAAAAAAGTGCGGGTACTCCGTTCCCACGCGTTCCCGCAGGACTTGAGCCCTGGACCACGCTATAGCCGAATGACTGCTACAGCGCAGTCGCACATTGCCAGGAGGGCGTCATATGTCCTCCTGTGGTGATACTTACGGGGCGCGCTCTGTGATCACTGTGTCCTGAGGGCATAGCTGATCACAGAACTGGGTAAAGAGCCAATCATAGCTGATGACGATGTAAACACGAGCCAGTTATCGGCATTCCTTTGCTCATGTTGACCGCATAAGAGAGCCAATAACCGGCTTGTGTTAAAGGGACGTACACTGATCAGTGCCTTGATTATCGGTGCAGCCTCACCGTTGCCGAGGTAAATATTACTTTCACTGTCCCACGGTAAAAAAAATGAACCCCTTACAGTAGCGATTATTTGCTCTTTTTGTACATATTTTAGTTTTTTTTAACCCCTATTTTGTTATTAAACATCTCAGGCTGGCGTCACACCTCCTGTTTTTTGCAGAAACACACTGCAGTTCATGTACATGTTTTTATTAGGGAAAAGTTTGCATTCATGATTTTTTTTTTTTTTTTTAGCTGCTGCGTATTTGGACTTTTTAACGCAAAACGGCGCTATTTTTGTTTTTTTTGGTTCAATATACTTCAATGGAGAAGCTGCAGAAAAGCATGTCATGTGTTTTTGCGGCAATTTGTGTTTTGTAATCTGCCCAACAACAAATTGGCCCCAAAAAATGTAATTCAATTTTTTTTTTTTATTTAATTTTTTAAGGCTATTCGATTTAATCAAAACAATCGGTCAACTAATCGATTATGAAAATAATAGTTAGTTGCAGCCCTAAAATAAATATATATATATATATTATATATATATTATATATATAATTACACACACACACGTCCCTTTTTAATTTTCCGGCCGTGTGGTTGCGCGCTCCATGACCGTACCCGTGGGACCTGATGTCCTGCGATCGGGTCACAGAGCTGAAGAATGGGGAGATGTCAGTGTGAACACATCTCCCCGTTCTTCCTAGTGACATGTCACTGATCGTCTGTTTCCTGTCGGGAACAGCGATTGCTGATGTGTCACCTCAAGCCACGCCCCCTAATAGTTATAAGCACTCCCTAGGTCAACCCCTTCAGCGCCCCTACAGGTTAACCCCTTCACTGCCCACTGTCATTTTTACAGTAATCGGTGCATTTTTATAGCACTGATCGCTGTAAAAATGACAGTGGTGTCAAAAGTGTCCGCCATAAAGTCGCAGTCACGATAAAAATCGCAGGTCGCCGCCATTACTAGTAAAAATAAAATGCCATAAAACTATGCCCTATTTTGTAGACGCTATAACTTTTGCGCAAACCAATCAAATGCTTATTGCAATCTTTATTTTCCCAAAAATATGTAGAAGAATACGTATCGGCCTAAACTGCAGATTTTTTTTTTTTATATTTTTTGGAGGATATGTATTATAGCAAAAAGTAAAAAAAATATTGTATTGGTTTCAAAATTGTCGCTCTATTTTTGTTTAGCGCAAAAAAATGAAAACCGCAGAGGTGATCAAATACCACCAAAAGAAAGCTCTATTTGTGGGAAAAAAATGACCTCACAGGTGATTGGTGTGGACAGTTACAAGCACCAATCTCCCTATATACCGTTTTATTACAGCAGATTGTCCCTCCCACTGCTTTATTTGAAGGTGTATACAGAGATCTGTGCTTGTAACGGCTTGCACCGATCTTCCCGACTGTCCCCTGGGACCTCTTCCAGCTCCCTGTGTCTGCTCTGGTCCTCCTCCATCCGCCCCTCCCCCCTTGTCTTGCATCTGTCAGGAGGGAAAGCAGAGGAAGGAGCTGGTAAATCTGTCATTTACCGGCTCCTTCCTTTTCTGAATAAACACAGTGATCGCTGACTGTCCATTCATAACTGAGCATTGTAATCCATGTTTACGATGCTTCAGTTTTATGAATGGAGAGGAGCCGCTTTTAATTTTTTTAGATTAGATTGTGTTTTAAAAATAAAATAACAAATTTGATCACTTTTATTGCCGTCACAAGGAATGTAAACATCCCTTGTGACAGTAATAGGTGGTGACAGGTACTCTTTTTTTATGGGGGGGATCTAGGCTCTAAAAGACCACAAATCCCTCCTTTTACACTTCAAAGTATTCAGATCGGTGAAAATAGCAATTCTGAATACTGTAATTATATATATATATATATATATATATATACTTTTTTTTTTTTTTTTTTTGAATCCGGCACCATTGGCAGCCGAGTAAATCGAAAGTGACGTTGTGACGCCACTTCCGTGTTTACATTCAGGAGATTGGAGCGGTTTAGGTGACAGACCTTGTTACAGTCTGTCACAAGGTGCCGGATCGCAGAGTGGGTCTCCCGGCGGGACGGAAGGCCCAGTCAGAGCGGCGGCATCTTCGGGATAACAAACAAGCATCGGTTGTTATGCCTGGAAAGCCGATCGCCCGCTCTAAAAAACGGTACTGGGACGATGCCTGCAGCTGCAGGCATCATCCAGGTATAACCCCCCCCCCCCCCCCCGAAACCTGAGGACGCATATATGCGTACGCTCAGCGGGAAGGGGAGATACATACACATATATATTACACATACACATCAGTGTTGCCAACCTACCAGATGGAAATTTACTGGCACGATATCTGAAATTTACTGGCGCAGCCACATTTTTACTGGTATTTCGCAAAAGTTACTAAATTACATTTTATGGTGCAAATTTCAGTATTTAGGCTACAAACAAGTACACTGGGCAAATAGCAATGTGATTTAAGGTAGATATTAAGGTAAAAAAAACTATTTTTGTTATTTTCGATATAATAAGGGCAAATTATTTAGTCACATCACCCCCTGCCTCCAACCCCCCTTTGCGGTGCCACAATCCCCCCCCCCCCCTGCCTCCATCCCCGTCTGCGGTGCCACCAACAACCCCTGTTTCCATCCCCCACCCTCTGTGGTGCCTCCAATCTCCCCCAGGCCCCCTGCCTCCATCCCCCTCTGCGGTGCCACCAACAACCCCTGTCTCCACCCCCCCCCCCACCCTCTGTGGTGCCACCAATCTCCCCCAGGCCCCCTGCCTCCATCCTCCTTGCGCAGTTCCAAGCCGAACCGATCCCGGCTATTTTTACTGGCACATTCCCGCAACCACGGACATTTACGAACGGGGGGGAAAAAAGTTCCAGTTTTTACGAACTGTCCGTAAAAATAGACGGTTGGGACACACACACACACACACACACGTATGTTGCCGGTGGCTCGCTCCTGCTGTTTTTTTTTAATATATATATATAGGATATTTATTATAGCAAAAAGTGAAAAATATTGCATTTTTTTTTTAATTGTCGCTCTATTTTTTGTTTATAGCGCAATATATAACCACTTGACCACTGGGCACGTAAACCCCCTTAACCACTTGGGATCCGCCTGCCGTCAATTGACGGCTACAGTGCGGATCCCAAAAGCCAAACCGCCGTCAATTGACGGCCGCCCCTTTGGGCGTTCCCCGCGCGCGCTCCAGAGCGCGCTGCGGGGAAAATCTGTGTTGGCCGTGTCCCTCGGACACAGCCAATTACAGATCGCCGCGAACGGCCAATCAGAGTGGCCGTTCGCGAGGCGATCTGTGCGGCCAATGAGAGAGGATCTCATATGTAAACATATGAGATCATCTCTCATTGCCGTTTTACACAGACACAGCGGTGCTGTCTCTGGAGAGGAGACCGATCTGTGTCTCTTGTACATAGAGACATAGATCGGTCACCCCCCCAGTCACCCCCCCTCCACCTACAGTTAGAACACTAAGCAGGGATACATTTAACCCCTTCCTCACCCCCTAGTGTTAACCCCTTCAATGCCAGTCACATTTATACAGTAATTAGTGCATATTTATAGCACTGATCGCAGTATAAATGTGAATGGCGCCAAAAATGTGTCCGATGTGTCCGCCATAACGTCGCAGTCCATTAAAAATCGCAGATCGCCGCCATTTCTAGTAAAAAAAATAATAAAAAAAAAATAATTCTGTCCCCTATTTTGTAAGCGCTATAACTTTTGCGCAAACCAGTCGCTTATTGCGATTTTTTTTTTTTTTGTTTACCAAAAATATGTAGAAGAATACGTATCGGCCTAAACTGAGAAAAAAAAATGTTATTTTTTTTTTAAATTGGGATATTTATTATAGCAAGAAGTAAAAAATATTGTATTTTTTTCAAAATTGTCTCACTTTTTTGTTTATAGCGCAAAAAATAAAAACCGCACAGGCGATTAAATACCACCAAAAGAAAGCTCTACTTGTGGGGAAAAAAGGACGTCAATTTTGTTTGGGAGCCACGTCGCACGACCGCGCAATTGTTAGTTAAAGCGATGCAGTGCCGAAAGCTGAAATTTCACCTGGGCAGGAGGGGGGTATATGTGCCCAGTAAGCAAGTGGTTAATAACCAGACCAATTTTCAGCTTTCGGTGCTCTCACAATTTGAATGACAATTACTCAGTCATACAACACTGTACCCAAATGAAATTTTCGTCCTTTTTTTCACACAAATATAGCTTTCTTTTGGTGGTATTTAATCACCGTTGGGTTTTTTATTTTTTGCGCTATAAGAGAAAAAAGACTGAAAATTCTGTAAAAAAAAAAAAAAAAAATTCTTTGTTTCTGTTATAAAATTTGGCAAATTTAGTATTTTTTCTTCATTCTTTTGCATAAATGTGAAAGATGAAGTTACGCCGAGTAAATAGATACCCAACATGTCACCCTTCAAAATTGCACAAGCTCGTGAAATGGCGCCAAACTTCGCTACTTAAAAATCCCCATAGACGACGTTGCAGGGTATTGTGGGGTATTGCGGAGTATTGTGGGGTATTGCGGAGTATTGTGGGGTATTGCGGAGTATTGTGGGGTATTGTGGGGTATTGCGGGGTATTGCGGAGTATTGTGGTGTTTTGGGAGGCATTGCGGAGTATTGCGGGGCATTGCGGAGTATTGCGGGGCATTGCGGAGTATTGCGGGGCATTGCGGAGTATTGCGGGGCATTGCGGAGTATTGCGGGGCATTGCAGAGTATTGCACAGGGAGGGATGGCTGGATCTGTGACTACATGTGTCACAGATCCAGCCCGCAGCAGCAGCTGCTGCTGCTTCCGCTCTCTCCCCTCTCCTCTCTCACACTGTACCGTTCGGTACAGAGAGGAGAGGGAGGAACCGGCGTCATCACATGACGCCGGTTTGTTTACTAGTGATCGCTCTGTCATTGGACGGAGCGATCACGTGGTAAACCGCCGCTGTCAGCGGCGATTTACCGTGATCAGTCGGGTCCGGAGGACCCGGCGATCACGGAGACTCCCGTGTGCGCGGGAGCGCGATTCTGGGAGGACGTACATTGACGCCCTCCCAGAGTTAAGCAACCGCCTTGTAGACGTATTTTGTCTATAGGGCGGTTGCTAACTGGATAAAAACCGCAGAGGTGATCAAGTACCGCCAAAAGAAAGCTCTATTTGTTGGAGGAAAAAAGGACGTCAATTTAGTTTTGGGAGTCACGTCGCACGGCCGCGCCATTGTCAGTTAAAGCGACGCAGTGCCGAATCGCAAAAAGTGGCCCGGTCATTGACCAGCAAAATGGTCCGGGGCTGAAGTGGTTAACTGCTTAACCACTTCCCGCCCGGTCAATACCAGATTGACGTTCGGGAAGTGATTCTGAAATCCTGACTGGACGTCTATTGACGTCTTGCAGGATTTCATGCCCTGGCGATCGGTGATGCGGGGTGTCAGTCTCATACCCTGCATCTCCGATCTCAGTAAAGAGCCTCCGGCGGAGGCTCTTTACCACGTGATCAGCTGTGTCCAATCATGGCTGATCACGATGTAAACAGGAAGAGCCGTTGATGGCTCTTCCTCACTCGTGTCTGACAGACGCGAGTAGAGGAGAGCCGATCGGCGGCTCTCCTGACGGGGGTTTTGCGCTGATTGTTTATCAGCCCAGCCCCCCCCCCCCCCCCCTCGGATCGCCACACTGGACCACCAGGGAACCCCACACTGGACCACCAGGGAAGGGCAAAAAAAAAAAGGGGGCAATAAAAAAAAAAATGCCAATCAGTGCCCACAAATGGGTACTGACTGGCAACATGGATCCATCAGTGTCACCCCACAGTGCCCAGTGCCCGCCCATCAGTGCTGCCCATGAGTGCCCATCAGTGCTGCATACCAGCGCCGCCAATCAGTGCCACCTCATCGGTGCCCATCAGTACTACCGCATCGATGTCCATCAGTGCCATCTCATCAGTAACGCTATATCAGTGCCCGTAATTGAAAGAGAAAACGTACTTATTTACAAAAAAATAACAGAAAAAAATAAAAACTAAATATTTTTCAAAATGTTCAGCCTTTTTTTAGTTGTTGCGCAAAACAGATCAAATGCCACCAAAAGAAAGCTCTATTTGTGGGGAAAAAAAGGACGCCAATTTTGTTTGGGTACAGTGTAGCACGACCGCGCAATTGCCATTCAAAATGCGACAGAGCTGAAAGCTGAAAATTGCCTTGGGCGGGAAGGTGCGTAAGTGCCCGGTATGGAAGTGGTTAAGGACCGATATACGTCAGCAGAGCGGCACGGCTGGGTTGGCCACCCAAATGGTCGGGTATACAGTAGTAGTAAAAAAACTAAAAATAAAACATTGTACAAAGATTCTCAGTACTCTCAAGGGCTTGACGAATGTCATTTGAAAATCGTTATATATTTCATTTGCTTTTAACAAATTTAATTTTTGGCCGAATGGGCTTTACCAAAGAAAAAAAAAACACATCCACTCTTATAGCTAGATTCACACAGAGTGCCGCAACTTTAAGGCGGCGTAGCGTATCGTATTTACGCTACGCCGCCTTAAGTCAGAGAGGCAAGTACTGTATTCTCAAAGTACTTGCCTCCTAACTTACGGCGGCGTAGCGTAAATGCGGCGGGCGCAAGCGCGCCTAATTCAAATTCGGCTGAGGGGGCGTGTTTTATGATAATTAGGCTTGACCCGACGTGATTGACGTTTTTTTGAACTGCGCATGCGCCGTGCGCCTACATTTCCCAGTGTGCATTGCGGCTAAGTCCGCCGCACGGGCGTATTGATTTCGAACGTGGACGTAAACGACGTAAATCCCTATTCACTGAAGACTTACGCAAACAACGTAAATTTTCGAATTTCGAAGCGGGAACGGCAGCCATACTTTAACATTACTATTCCAACTATTTGTTGGAATAACTTTAGGCCTGATAAAGCTTTACGTAAACGGCGTATCTGTACTGCGTCGGCCGGGCGTACGTTCGTGAATAGGCGTATCTACTGATTTACATATTCTACGCCGACCGCAATGGCAGCGCCACCTAGCGGCCAGCCTAAATATTGCAACCTAAGATAGGACGGCGCAAGCCGTCGTATCTTGGATATGTTTAAGCGTATCTCTGTTTGAGAATACACTTAAACATAAGTCGGCGTAGATTCTGAGTTAGGTCAGCGTATCGGTAGATATGCCGACCTAACTCTACCTGAATCTACCTATTAGACATTTGTTCGTTCAAAAAAAAAATAAAAAATTCAGTCCTCCGGCTGTGGCCAAAAACCAACGTCCCTTTGACCCCCAACCAACTATTAGAAGATCGAATGTTCTTAAAAACAAAACATTTTAAATGAAGATGAAAATCTACTAGTGCATACCCAGCTGGTGTTTACACTTGATAATAGAGGAGGGGGTTGAGCTGTATTTTTTACT